>NC_060904.1:6089588-6182088 GCF_014805685.1 Silurus meridionalis | reverse complement strand
AATGTAGTTTAAAAGTGAGTGTCAAAATCAATATCTATATTAAGTTTAATGCGTATGTGATGTATGCAAGTCATATTCATTGTAGTATGAATTTAGTTTGAAATATGTAACAACTCATAGAATAAAAGACAGTTCTTTGTATTAGACCCAGGCTGCAAATTAAAATAGCTTGGCAACATGCTCGGAAAATGGCTTTATTTGCCAAGTTCAGGGTGGGTGTAGTCACAGATGCCACTTATTAGTGCCAAGACTTTAATGCCCACCTGAAACATTTGCTCCCAACACTGCCATGGTATTTTCTTCACATCCTGTAACAGTGGAGTTCATGTCCTATTTAGGACAAACACCGCAATAACATTCCTGAACGTGAAACAAAAAACAGAAATGATTTATGTATCTTCAAGAATATTTTAGAACCCATTATCAGGTTTCATCTAGAATATTTTTAGTCACACCTTTTCACATATCTACATTGAGGATTACACTGTATGGAAATGTACTTTGGGGTATTTCTGTCATAGCTATTATTACTGATTATATTAACGAGAAGTATTAGGACAATATTAGCATGGGTTTTGCAGGTATTATTGTAAAAGCTACTGTTAAGGGAAAGTATTCACCACCTCTTAAACCCTGAGAAATAAATAGCAATTCAAATTATATATATAAAATTAATTAAAAATGTTATGCTGCTATATAATCTAAAGGGGCAGCTGCAGATAAGATGCATTATTCATCATCTCCTATGAGTCACATGATTGTCACATAATTATCCTCACCTATGTCTTATGTCCAACAGTTTGCCTTAAAAACATTTTTTTGTTTATGTACATCAATCATATTTCTCACGTTGGTAAATCTGTACTTTC
Source organism: Silurus meridionalis (assembly GCF_014805685.1). NCBI lineage: Eukaryota > Metazoa > Chordata > Actinopteri > Siluriformes > Siluridae > Silurus > Silurus meridionalis. The sequence goes on along the minus strand of NC_060904.1, from coordinate 6,181,219 downwards.
AGCCACCCTTTCCTCTATTACATGGAAATATCCATTGCTAAAAACTGAATGCAGCAATATAGTTAAAGCTCCCAAGTCTCAGCTGATATCCAGTGAATGTTACTCTGACAGCTGCTCATGAGGTTTTGAGATGAACCTATACAAAATTAGTCACCTTGATTTTAGTTTTTATTGCCAATTGTGGCTGATACTGTATGAAGACTATAATGGTTATGATTTTTTGGGCTTAGTGCATGTTTTCATGATGTCTGTCAATTCATACAGATTTCCAGAACAAAAGTATAGAAAAGTGATGCTATATTTATGAAGGTTATCCCTCCACCAGATGAAGTGTATTTGATACTGCTTTATTTTTTGCACTAGAGCTTTAACACTACTGATGCAGAGAAGTTTGTTGCCACCAGTTTGGGGCACTGTTCAACCTTCATGTCTAAATCATTAAAAAAAAGCTCAGGCTTGTGTGATTTTCTGACTGTTTATATAAATAAAATATTGCTGTTCAACAAGGTAAAAAAAAACAATGTAAAGACATCCTCAGAGGTACACCAGGGGTCCTTACAGTCCAAAAATGTATCTTAAGATGTTTCTGTACTGTAGATTTTTTTCCTCAGTAAAGGGTGTCTGAAGCAAAGATTTTATATGCAGAATCTGTAGCATATAAACAATATTTTACACAATTATTTAGCCCCTGATCATGGCCCTTAACCCTCAGTTGCAGAGTTATAAGTTGTTCTAGATAAAGGTGTCTGCCAAGAGCAATAAAATAAATCTCATATGTATTTGGCATACAGGACAATGACCGCAAACACATTTATTATTAACAGCTATTTATTACTAACAGTTAGAATTAAGCTATGATTATGTAACAGTTATGTGTTCAAGAAAGTGACGGAGTGCTGCATCAGATGACCAGGCCTCCACAATCACCAGATCTAAATCCAGTTAAGATGTTTTGTGATGGTTTGGACTTCAGAGTAAAGGAAAAGCAGCCAACAAGCACTCAACAGATCTGAGAAACTCCACAAGATTAATGGGAAACCATTCCAGGTGACTACCTCATTAGTCTCTCTGGGAGTTTTTCCTTGCCACAGTCACCACCGGCTTGCTCATCAGGGACAAACTTACTTATAAAGAACATACTGACTTTTTAAAGCTGCTTTGAGACAATGTTCTTTGTTAAAAGTGCTATACAAGTAAAAATGAATTGAATTGAATTGAATTCAATTGAAATAAATAGTCTGACTGACAGCATGCCAAGAGTGTGCAAAGCTGTCATCAAAGCAAAAGTTGGCTACTTTGTAGACTCACAAACATAAAACATAATCTATGAGGTTGAACAGTTTTTTGTTGAATAATTTCATAATTCCACATGTGTTCATTTGAAGGTCTTTAGTATTAATGTAAAATATTTGAAATAATAAAGGGAAAAAAAAAACACTGAAGGAGATTTCTCTAAAGTTTTAACCAAACTGTATTTCTATGTTAAAACCAAATGTTAAAAACAAATTTTATGTTGAATTACATTTCTTAAAATGCACATGGGATAGAAGGAGATGTGATGTTAGTGTGAAACCGTTTCAATTTCACCTGGACATATTTTCCAGTAATAAACACAATTAAATACACTAAATTAGCAAAGGTTTGTGTGTGTTTGTTAAACATCCAATTCCACATTTAGTTTATTTCCTGTTTAATAACCATCACTTTTCTGGAAAGATTCCACTAGATTTTGGAGTGTTGTGAAGATTTGTGTTCATTCAGCCACACTCAGGATGGCAGAACTTTGTAGCAGGCCACTCCAGATCTTTCACTCTAGCCCATCTAAACAATATTTTCATGGAGCTGTCATGCTGGAACAGTTTTTGAAGTTCAAGTAAAAGAAACAATTATTTTGTGTGGTCTCCTTTTGAGTAGACATCATTTGAAATTTTCTGTCTCTCGTCATTTTTGGGTTAGCCTGTGTCTCTTCACAAAGTTAACACAAGCTAATTATATTCCCTCAACCTTTAATCACTATGCTAACTAAAACTACCATATCAAGTTAGCTTTCCTATTATATAAATAAGGTTAGCTAAAATGTATTACTCCAAAACAAAAGATATACAGGGTCAGAGAATTGTTAGACTAAAGTACATACAGTCATTACAGTTATTGTGATTGTATTTAAACCAAGTTTGAAAAAAGTGTGTTTCAATCACATAAAGGCCTCTAACAACGAGAGGATGCTATGTGTTGAGTTAATGTGGTTCAGGTGGAATTTAGATTGTCTTTAAGGTAACTTATTTGTTTCTTTACTGATTTTCTCATCCTGAGACTACCGTAATGGACAGAATAGACTGCTAATGTGAATAATGTGGATCAACTAGTTTATATGTATTACCTTATCTTTTTTCAGCCTTTTATATTGATTGATTGTTTTGTGACCATTACAGTAGCTTTTTGCAAGCAAGCTTTTACAGTAAGTGTATGTAAACCATTATTTTCACCAAATATATATGAAATATGTAAGTTTACATGATTAACCAATATACAGTAATTTGGTCCAATATCAACCCTCAAGACCCAAATATAGAAAAATCAACAAAATCTTTAAAAGAAAATCACCATTTATATATTGTTGTAGAATGTAGGTTTCACATTTTTGACATTTGTGTAAGTTTTTAGTTGTAATATTGCAACATTGGGCCTATTGAGTAGCAGAATTTCAGCGTTTTCACTCCCTGTCTAAACAAATGTAGAGAACACCTAAGGGTTCATTTTCAGGGTGCACTGCTTATTTTGCACTATGACAGTAGCCTATAGATCTAGGCTTCATCGGGAAACTAACGGACTAACGGATGATACGGTGCAAAAAACCACTATCCGAACATTTCCCAACCAGAAGCCGTGGGTGGATAAAACTATCCGCGACGCTCTAAGATCCCGCTCCGCTGCCTACAACACGGGGCTCGCCACCGGGGACATGGATGAATACAAGGCTGCATCTTACAGTGTTCGCAGAGCGGTGAAGGATGCAAAGCAGCGCTACGGGAGTAAACTAGAGTCACAGTTCCAACAAGGTGGCTCTAGAAGCCTGTGGCAGGGACTAAGGACAATAACGGACTATAAAACACCATCTTCCAGAATGGTGAATGCGGACGCTTCTCTGGCAGATGAGCTAAACACCTTCTACGCTCGTTTCGAGGCTGCAGCTAACCATGCTAGCGGCGCTAGCGGCACAACCAGCATGCACGCCGAGAGAGCCGGAGAGGCAAACACATTCACCATCTCGGAGCATGACGTGAGGAGGGCATTCAAGAGAGTGAATACCAGGAAGGCAGCAGGACCAGATGGAATCACAGGTCGGGTTCTGAAAGCCTGCGCTGACCAGCTAGCACCGGTGTTCACTGAGATATTCAACCTCTCTCTGGAACAGGCTGTTGTCCCCTCATGCTTCAAACAGTCCACTATTGTCCCTGTCCCAAAGAAACCCCAGCCTGCCTGCCTCAATGACTACCGCCCTGTAGCTCTGACCTCAGTAGTGATGAAGTGCTTTGAGAGACTGGTCAGAGACTTCATCACTGCATCACTACCAGACACACTGGACCCATTACAGTTTGCGTACCGTCAGAACCGTTCGACTGAGGACGCAATTGCACATCTTCTCCACACTACAAACAGCCACCTGGACCAAAGAAATGGGAATTACACAAAGATGTTGTTCGTGGACTACAGTTCAGCATTCAACACCATAATTCCCTCCACACTCACCTCTAAGTTGGAGGTCCTGGGACTCAGCCTGCCGCTGTGTCAATGGATCTCGAACTTTCTGACGGACAGACCACAAGCTGTACGGGTGGGAAAACACACCTCATCCACCCTCACCCTCAGCACTGGAGCTCCCCAGGGTTGTGTTCTGAGCCCCCTGCTGTACTCACTGTACACACATGACTGTGTGGCCACTTCCAACTCCACAACCATCATCAAGTTTGCTGGCGACACCGTTGTGGTGGGCCTGATCTCCAACAACGACGAGACGGCCTACCTACAGGAAGTTAAAAACCTGGAGAGATGGTGCCAGGAGAACAACCTTCTCCTGAACGTCAGCAAGACTAAGGAGTTGATCGTGGACTTCAGCACGAAGCAGGAGCGGTCATACCAACCGCTAAACATCTGCGGGACTCCAGTGGAAAGAGTGGACAGTTTCCGGTACCTGGGTGTTCACATCACACAGGACCTGTCTTGGTCCTGTCACATCAACACCCTGGTGAAGAAGGCCCGGCAGCGTCTGTACCATCTGAGACGCTTAAGGGACTTTAAACTACCCTCTCAGGTGCTTAAGACTTTTTACACCTGCACCATCGAGAGCGTTCTGACGGGTAGCATCACTTCCTGGTTCGGGAACAGCACCATGCAGGACAGGCGAGCCCTCCAGAGGGTGGTGCGTTCAGCGAGCGTACCATCCACACCGAGCTCCTGACCTGCAGGACATCTACAGCACACGGTGCAGGACCAGAGCCAGGAAAATTGTGAAGGACCTCAGCCATCCCAACAATGGACTCTTTTCTCTGTTGCGTTGGGAAACGCTTCCGCTCCTGAAGGCGAACACAGAGAGAATGAGGAGGAGCTTCTTCCGCAGGCCATTCGGAGTTTAAACCAGGAAACACCCAGGATCTAAAACTGGCCCACTCTCCATCATCACCATTTTTTCCCCTGCACAACCACACTTTTCGTGCTACGGCACATTATACACTGGACTTGCACAGCACAGTGCACTTTACATTCCATCTCTTTTCATATTTTCTTTTCATTTTCTTTTCATATTTATTTCATATTTTTATATTCTCTTTTCTTATACCACACCATCCCGCACAAGGACACTTTACACCACACCTCACTGCACACGGACACTCATGGTCAATCATAACTTGTTTACTGTTGTTTACTGGCTAACTGCACACTGCCATAAACATAAACATTTTCTGTGTACATTTTCAGTGTATGTGTATATATATGTATATGTATGTATATATGTGTATATGTATATGTACGTATATATACATATATATTTATATATTTATATATCTCTACATCTTATTTATCTGCCTTCTTTCTTATTATATTTTTCTTTAAATTTTGTTATTATATTTATATTTTTTATATTTTCTATTCTCCTTTTTTACCCTATTTTATTCCCTCATGCCGGACCGTCGTCAAAAGCATTTCACTGCATGTCGTACCCTGTATGTATGTGTTTGTGACAAATAAAATTTTGATTGATTTTGATTGATTGATCTATACAATAAAGTCACACAATAACAAATAATAGGCATCATATTTATATGAAAAAAAAATATGTATTACTGTAATTTCCGGACTATAAGCCGCACCCACTGAATTTTACGAATATTTTTATTTTTAACATAAATGTCTATAAGCCGCAGGTGTCTACACTAATGTACTTTACACAGGCTTTAACGAAAGACACGTTACACACGGTGTAACGTGTGAAATATGTTGCGCTTCCTTTAGGAGCATAGCGGTATTTTGGGAATAGCATGCAACTGCATTTTTCCGCTATTACTGCGTGTGTGTAAGACTGAGGATTATGTCCTTATTATTTTCTGATGCTGATTTCTAAGTTTCTTTGACTAACCCGTAACGCTGTTGCCAAGAAAAATAAAAAAGGACGAGTTTTGGAAACCTGTCTGTGCTTATATGATTTCTGTTGCAACTGGAGTTAGCGAGCTCTCCCTTCACCCTGACTCAACACGTTACAATGGCTTGTATCTAAACAGTAGCCGACCAAGAAAGTCATTGTTCACTGTCTTCCTCCTTCCTTTCACAACTTTTCTCTCAGGAGTTTATCTTTTGGCATCGTCGTGCTTCTCCCGAAGCCATGCAGCTTAGAACACAGGTGAGGTGCGTTTTTTCGTTTCCGTTTGGAAATTTCATTGGTCAAATGTTATGTCGCTCAGTTTCTTGGCTTGAAGTTTGTGAAACCGAAAAAAACCTGAGAAAAATTCATAAATTTGCTTCGTTGTTTAAGCTGCGGGGTTCAAAACGTGGGAAAAAAGTAGTGGCTTTTAGTCCGAAAAATACGGTATACAGAATGTGTTCAGATTTTATTTTCAAAACCTGATAAACTGAATGAATACTTTTTGCAGATTTACACTTCAAAACAAAAATTGGCCATACTGAAATTTTATTTTAGCCTATTTTTGGTACAACTGGTGTTTTAGAAAATCTTTTTTTATTGTTGAGTGTGGTTTAAATTATGCCACAACCACCTTACAGCCTCGGATCAAAATAGGAATCAACTGCTACCTGTCAAGAATTGTAGTGAAAATAGTTTGAACGTGTTTTCAGCAGTCAGCCCATGAGAGCCTTCATCTGTAAGCATTTTACACTGAATTTATAAGTAATTAAGTACGAGATCTGCGTAGCGAACTAATCTGTGACTCCGTGTATAATATTATAAGATTGCTATAATGTATCTTCAATATTTTAGGATGCGCACTTACTGGTAAGCCTCATCAAATCAAGGACTATTAAAGTTTAACTTGAAACCAATAAAGCTGTTAAAAAGAATAAACACTTCTTAAATATGATGTTTAATATTTGCTTCCTCTTATTTTATAGTGTTTTTTTCCTCTATTCCTGGATATGATCTGTTCCTCTTTTTTTTTTTTTTTCAAGTTAAAGAACTTGTTCAAATGCTCTGTAATTACAGGAAGAGTGTTATGTTATTTCAAATAATGACCCACCATCTCTGCCTGAAGCCCATATCATTACAGAGCAATTTAATTTAAATCACATCTGATAGCTAAATAATTACAGTTCCATTATGGTTTTAATAACACGGCCATTAACATGAATCTCTGTTCATAATAAAGGGCAAGCAAAATTTACCTTTTATATTATATCTATTTGTCATAAGTGCCACAGCTGATGTCTGTTGTATACACAGTATATTGAACATCCTAATAACTCTCTCCTTAAAACGAGCCATCTTGGATGCGGCTCTCGGAATATTTTTATTGCCGTTGTTGAGGATATGAAAGCCACCGTTTTTTTTTTTTTTTTAATAGCCTGTCTGCTGCGTTCGCATCAATCACACATAAAGTCGCCCGGTTTCAACTTCAGCCTCAAAGCTAACTGAGTTATGGCACTACGAGAACGAGTCAAAGTTTGAAAATGTGATAGAAAGCAATTGAATTTCTCAGAGTCAGAACTCGCACGGATGTGAATCAATGGCATTAATTACTGCATTTTTATTTATAGCTGGGTCAAACTGAAGAGGATGATTGGCATGTGCTGCATTATTTTCACTCCGTAACTGAAATAACAAAATAATATGCATGTTATTGTGTTTTATTGAGATTTTTCACCTTGTTGGATTTGGAATATGTGCATGTGTGGAGGATTGTGTATTGTAGAGAGAGAGAAACAAAGGAGAGAGAGAGAGAGAGAGAGAGAGAGAGAGAGAGAGAGAGAGAGAGAGAGAGAGAGAAAGAGAGAGAATTCTTTGAAATCAATGATTTGCTCTTAGTTTGTAAGTGAATTTAGTTTTTGAAGTTGAAGAAAAAATACTATATGTCTTACTTCTTTTAAACCAATTACAGTTTGCCTCAAATGGAACAAAACAAAAGATGATCTCCAGTGACAAACAATAGAGCAAAATTCAGGTGACTCTCAGACATCCTGAAGTGATATGATTCAATGAACAGCTTGGTTTAGCTAGCTATGTAAGTATAAGGACTTTTGAGGGCACAATCTATGTTGAGCTAGCTAACAATACGATGTTTAGACAATAAGAAGACTGATCCCTGGATAACATGATAGTCTTTCCGTATAACAGGCATAACTTGATAGCACCCTTATATGCACTGCTAAACACAAATACACTCCTGAGAGCTTTTATGCCACCTTTTATTAATATACTTTTACTGCTGTAAACTGGGAGAAAATAGAAATTCACTTAAATAGTCGTCTTGCATGCAAACAAATGCTTGATGTACAGCGCATTTGGCAAGTATTCACAGCGCTTTACTTTTTCCACATTTTGTCATGTTACAGCCTTATTCTGAAATCGATTAAATTCATTATTTTCTTTAAAATTCTACAAACAGTACCCCATAATGACATTGTTATATTATTGAAATCTTTGCAAATTTATTACAAATAAAAAAAAAAAAATCACATGTACATAAGTATTCACAGCCTTTGCCATGACACTCAAAATTGAGCTCAGGCGCACCCTTTTCCCACCAATCATCCTTGAGATGTTTCTACAACTTGATTGGAGTCCACCTGTGGTGAAATCAGTTAATTGGACATGATTTGAAGGCACACACCAGTCTTTATAAGGTCCCACAGTTAACAGTGTATGTCAGAGAACGAACCAAGCCATAAAGTCCAAAGAAATGTCTGTAGACCTCCGAAACAGGATTGGATTGAAGCACAGATCTGGGCAAGCGTACAGAAAAATTTCTGCAGCTTTGAAGGTCCTGATGAGCACTGTGGCCTCTTTAATCCATAAATTGAAGAAGTTTGGAACGACGAGGACTCTTCCTAGAACGGGCGACTTGGCCAAAATAAGTGATCAGGGCCTTTGTCAGGGAGGTGACCAAGAATCTGATAGTCACTCTGAAAGAGCTAGATGCATTTCTCTGTGCAGAGAGGAGAACCTTCCAGAACAACAAACATCTCTGCAAAACTCCACCAATCAGGCATGTATGGTAGAGCGGCCAGACGGAAGCCACTCCTCATTAAAAGGCACATGAAGGCCTGCCTAAGTTTGACAAAAGGCACCTTAAGGACTCTCAGACCATGACAAACACTTTTTGAACTCTTTGGCTTGAATGCCAAGTATCATGTCTGGAGGAAACCAGGCACTGCTCATCCCCTGGCCAATACCACCCTCACAGTGAAGCATGGTGGAGGCAGCATCATGCTGCGGGGATGTTTTTTAGTTTTTTAGAGACCAGTCAGGGGGAAAAGATGATCAATGTACAGAGACATCCTTGATGAAAACTTGCTCCAGAGCACTCTGGACCTCAGACTAGTGCGACGGTTCTTCTTTGACCAGGACAAAAACCCTAATCACACAGCTAAGATAACAAAGGAGTAGCTACCAGACTCTGTGAATGTCCTTGAGTGGCCCAGCCAGAGCCCAGGCTTAAACCAGAATGAACATCTCTGGAGAGATCTAAAAATGTCTGTGCACATGTTTTTAAACCATTAAAAACCTTCTGTTTTGGTGTTATGGGTTTGGGTCATTTTATTTTGCCCAGTGCTGTAGGAATGACGTGCACAATTTTCACTGTCGCAATATTTGCTGTATTAGAGCACATGAGATGTTTGTTTACATGTTTGGCAAATACAGATTTATATCCATTCCTATGAATATTTAGCAGCATTATTTAGCTAGTTACACATGCATAAGAATTATCACTAAACGTAGTAAAATGAAAATTAAAACACACTTCTAAATTGTGTTAAAAAATTATATATTATAATTATATTCAGTCAGAATTCTAATACAAGAGGCATTTATTAGGGTCCCATGTAAACCATATCTTGCTGGAGCTGGTTTTGTGCACAAGGGCATTGTCATACTGGAAGAGGTTTAGGTCTCCTAGTTCAAGTGAAGATAAATTTTGATGCTATTGCATCCTCACATCCTAAACACAAAACCCTATACAATTGTGTACTCTCCACTTTGAGGTAATAGTTTGGGGAAAAAATCACATATGGTTGAAAAAGTCTAATGTCTCAATGCTTTTACTAATTTATAATTATGTTAATAAATTAAAAACAAAAATCTCAACAGCTAGCTTGCAAATTAGCAACTAGATTGTCATTGGTCACTGGAGAATATTAATTCAACATAAAAAGCTAGTCAGCTAACTACACTAATAAGTAATTTTATATTTGTTGGCTGACTAGCTATTAATATATACTTTATTGCATATGCTACAATTCTTTAAATCTTCAAATCATTCAGAAGAAACTGTTTTCTAAAACTATCTAGCAAATAAATTTGCTAAATCCAAGAGCCTTTCATTAGAATAGGTTATGTAGCATAAACACCTAATAAGCTTATTTGCATAATATTTCTATCTGCCTATCTCCGTGCTAGCTTTGGTTGCAAGCTTGTGTGCAGATATATCAATCTTGCACATATTGATTGCTATAATGTAACAAAAAAATTATTTTAAATCTAAAAACTGCTTTTTTGGGATCAAAAATAAATACACCACAACATGGGAGTGTTACCGGAGCACATTAGCTAAGCTGGGCAGTAAATAGCTGGCCACTTATCTATATTATTTCTAGTTAAGCATATCATTTATTGTAATATATTATTTATTATAAATAATTGTGCAAATTCTGAATATATAATATATTTAATTATTTTAGTGTTGTTCGTTGGCTAGTTATTTATGTTTACCTAATGTGTTCAGAAAATATTTGATTACATGTAAATAAACTATTGCTATGTAAATATGATGAAAGAGATGCACAATTAATGGTGATGTGTCTGATATGTAATAATTAAGTGTCATGTAATACAAGTGGAAATGGATGCAGATTAATTTATTATAGTGCAAACATATGAGATAACAAGTAACCAACAAAAATGCAAAAAAAGTTTAAAATAAAAATTTAGATGGTGGAATCTAAAGCAAGGAAGCATCTAGAAAGAACAACCATGAAGGACAAAATGGTGTACGGTGGGTGAGACTCCCGTACATGTTATAATATAGGGACATCGACATGTGACTAGGTAATGGGAAATTTACTTCATCCTGACAAACAGCTCTTCCATTTGTCCAGAAAGAGGAGTATTGTTTATTTACACATGTATAGTGTATAACAATGGGGTATTGATTGTATGACTTCAGTGTGTGCTTTGTTATGTATAGATTAATATATCAACACGTACAAATGATCATCTCTACATACACACTAAAACCTTTAAATACAGAGTGGAATTTGATCACATTTTCGCCTCAAAGTTTCCTTCATTAGGGAATTCAAAAGTAGATGAGGTTGCAGTATGCACGGTAATTCAAAGCAAGCGGCCCCAAAAGTCTTTATTCAGAAATGTTTGCTGTAATAAAATTTCAGCGCACGCCACGCTCCATCTCTCCATCCATCATTCTGCTTTAACTCAGGCTTGACAAATTGAAACGCTCACAAGCCATTTGTGCGGCGCCTCACCCCACCCCGTTCCCAAAATTTACAAACAGCCGTCACTTTGCATGCTCATCATTTTTAGACAGACTCAGGATACAAAATATATTTAATCAGCTCCTTGCATCGTATCCAGAGGCCATATTCTAATCCGATCTTCAGATTTCGGTTTCTCCGTACACATTATTAATGTCAGAATCTCTGTTACACATAGTGCAAAACTCTCAGAAGTTTTGCCTTGAGGGGAAACAGTGTTTTAGTATTCGATTAGCCTGGCAAGGGCATTAAAGATTCAAGCTTCCTTTCAAAAATTCAAGGTCAAGTACACAGGAGCATTTGCATATGAGAGGTGGCATGTAAAAACACACCAGGACTTACAGGCAAAACTGTATCTTCATATGAAATAAAATTTTAATATGTGCCGTAATATATATATATATATATATATATATATATATATATATATATATATATATATATATATATATATATATATAAATTTATTTTACCCAAAGTTAAATATTTCTACAAAACACAACTGTTTCATGCGCACCCAACATCATTATCAATCTTATGTTAATCTTAAGTACCTATAGAGTAGTATGGTATCCTTTATATCTCTGAAGGGTCTCCAGTTTGATCAGATTTATAAAAGAAAGCTACAGCTTTACGCTTCTCTCCAGAAACAGCCGAGCTCCTAAAGGCCTTAGAGTATCCAATTTTAACAATACGTAAGTATTAAACTCATAATAATTGTTGGTGCAAAAAAAGGAATGTAAAATGTAAATGATAATGTCATTGTCAATTAAATACAGTGTAGTAAAAGTATATGCATTTAATCAGAAAGAATTGAGAAGAATGAAAAAAGACGCCTTTATCTGATATTCATTAAAACTAGAAAATGAGCAAAAAATCACTTCAATAAAGTAATGAAGTACATTTACCTAAATACTTTACACCACCATCTATGACACTTCTAAATGCTTATTCCTACTGCTTATCATTTACTGTACGTACAGTATACTATAGCCAATTATACCCAGTGCATTTCGAATAATATGCTATGCTCAATATTTGCTGTAATGAACCCGATTTCAGGTGTATTTAGTGCCCCTGTTTGAACGGGCAAATTTGGACATGTTTCCAGCCAAAGAATTATTTTTTTTTTAGAAATATATATATGAGAGATGAGAGAGGCCTGTAATTTTCATCATAGGTACACTTCAACTATGAGAGACAAAACGAGAAAAAAAAAAATCTACAAAATCACATTGTCTGATTTTTGAAGAATTAATTTGCAAATTATGGTGAAAATAAGTATTTGGTTACCTACAAAAAAGCAAGATTTCTGGCTCTCACAGACCTCTAACTTCTTCTTTAAGAGGCTTCTCTGTTCTCCACTTGTTACCTGTATTAATATACACACGTGTGTATATATATATATATATATATATATATATATATATATATATATATATATATATATATATATATATATTGGCAGCTGTGCAACTGGTGCTATTCTGATCACGTTTGCGATTTCATCATGGACAGCAGGTTAGAACAAAGAGCAAACATAAAATTCTGTGCAAAACTGGGCAAATCTGCCACATTGATGTTTGACATTATTCAGCAAGTTTACGGCAATGCTTCAATGAGTCGTTGTGTCAATGAGTCAATGTGATTTGAGTGTCACGTGCACTTGTGTGCTATTGTCTATGTGTCATATCGAACAGTCAATCCTCATGTGTGATTTGAACATGCGCCGTTGCTGCCAAGTTCATCCCTAGGCTGCTGACCCAGGAGCAGAAGGAACACCATGTCAAAGTCTGTCAAGAACTCCGTCAGCTTTGCCATGGATGGCCTGTCCTTCATGACGAGGATCATTACCAGTGCGGAAACTTTGTTGTATAACCGTGAGATGAAGCAACAGTCTTCGCAGTGGAAGTGGCCATCATCTCCTTGATCAGAAAAGGCGAGGCAGGTCTGTGGCTTGACCAATTCACAGTATTGTGCATTGAGAATTCATACCCAGGTGCTACATGGTCAATAGTGAGTTCTACTGCCAGGTTTTGAGGGATGACATTTGGTGAAAGTGATCAGATCTGTGGCACACTAGTCTCAAAACTGCAAAAACACATTACACAGAGCATTAAGAAAAAGGTGCATACTTTGCCATTTGCAATCCTGTCTTCCTTTGCATAACACTAAAACCAGAACGTATAGAAAATAACTTTTGGTCTTCCTGACACTTGAACTATAATGATGTTCATTAAAGGCTAAAAGGCTTTTGCCATTACAATTCTTCCGTTTTTAACCACTGAAAAATTGTTCTTTAGTTTGTTTAATTTCATTTTTTTAGCTAGTTGCTGTCAGAGAATGTGGATATCTACAGTAGTTGACAGATACTGTTATAAAATAGCAAAAAACAGCAGAGTTTTCCAAAATGTCATTTTTCTCCTATTATATCTATTTTCAGTCTTAGATACAGAAAGATGGGTTGAATGGAGATGGTGCCTTATATAACAAATCTATGGCATCACCACTCCTACTGCTGCATGCTGTCCACCCAAATGCATGAGGAGTGTTACTTTATCTTTACACAAATCTAATTATACAGGTCATGTTGTCATTTTACTTTGTAAATTTCCTTACAACGCCCTTAAATCATCTCTGGCTACAGATGTTTACAGCTGCGATCCTGTATGAGCACCCACTATGTGCCAAAGTTAACCAATGTAACCTACCTTAACCCTCAACTCTTCAGTTGTAGGTCACTCTGAATAAGGGCATCGGCCAAATGGCATACATTTTAATGTAAATGCTCATCTTTGTTTGGTTTCATCGGATACCTGTTACAATGCACACTACTATTCTGGTATTTCTTTGCTTGGTTTAGTCATACCCAGGTAATGCCTGTTTGCAGATTGCCAGATTTTATTCCCAAATATGTTTTTTTGAGCATTGCCAAGCCCACTCACTTTGTTTGAGTTGCATTCCTTAGGCTGCTTGTCATGCCAGCTGATCAAATACGTTAGGTAAGGTACTTTCATTTTCGTTTATATCTAATCCATGTAATTACTCGACTGGAAATGCTATAAATTGCACATTGGTACGGGCCAACTTTATACACAGTCACTGCTAATTAAAGATCGTGTTAGTGCGAGCCATGACCACCCTGAATCTGATAGTGTCTGAAGAGATTTTCTTGCCGGAACTGAACATCAGCGTTAATCCGAAGTGCTGAGATGAGCTTTGGGAAACAGGTGACTCACAATGTAGTGAACAGGGCCACCTAAATTAAATTAATGGCAGAGGGAAATCAAGTGAGTGCGTCGCCCCCCCAAATCAAATTGCCAATTCGGCACAAATGAGTTTTAAAGTCAAAGTTGTAATTGATAGCGAAACACAGGACGAGGCGGCAGATCTGACAATATGATCTAGCATGCGCACTCGCTAATTTCATTTGAGACTCTGTTGTCTTGATTAAATATTAACGGAGTGCGAATAGGAAATTTCCCATTGGTGGCCATGTATTTATGGGGGGCATGGAGGGGTGATGGGCAGTGAAGATATAAACCGAATTTAAATGGCCTCTGGGTGGATGAATAAATTGTGTTTGTGGTTGTGGTTTATGAGTTAAGGAAAAAAAACAATGTCTGGAATGATGTTCAGAAGCAATATATTTTTTTAAATATTATTTCCAGACGGAAATCTCTGAAGTCTTTTATATTGATGGAAAGTCAATACACAAATAAATGTTATACAAGCTATGGAAACACACACTAGAATTAAATAACTCAAAAATTCAATAAATAACTTATTTTTAGCTATACCAGGCCCTCAGCATGACTTTTTGGTTAAAGTTAATATGACTGGCTTTGTATAATATTCTACAGAAATCTATACAATACTACAAAAGGCAATTATTTTAATTACATGGCTCAGATAAAATAAACTCCTCAAGGAGTTGTTTCTGACTGTATAAAAGACTAGTTAACCCTGACTTTCAACACATTTATCATATCTTAGAGCTACAGGGTTTGGCATGTTTCTTTTTTAAGGCCTGTAAATATGCAATATGTCAAGATGCTGATTATAATTAAATAAATCTATAGATACTATAACATACATGGAATTCTTCTTCCTTTAAATATCTGTTTTACAGACTCAATATTGAGTATTTGACTTTTTAGACATATTATGGCCAAATATTATCTTTATTTTTATCTCTGCCACTTTTTTTCTTTAGTCCTTCAGCTACTGTAGCTGGTGAGCTAGCTCATGCTGAATTGTATTCCATGTTGATCCAGTAAAATGTTCACCCCTTCTTGCTCTATCAATATTTTCCGGAGAAGATTTTAGATTTTCCACACAAAAAAATCTGAAGTTTCTGAAAGGCATTGTTTGCCATGTCTGCTGATGATGTTCTGTAAACTACACATAAATACTGTTGGAACTGTTCCAAACAAGAAAGAGGAAAATTACTTACTGTAGGAGATGCAGACTAGCGGAGTGATGCACACAGTAAAACATCCCAGTGAGGTTTTGTTGGAAATAAACACTCTTGAAATTGTCCAATTTAATTAACAGTCTGAAATGAATTACCATTGAACAGTGGCAGGCCGTGCATTTGGTACCTGGGCCTTCAGTGGGGACTTACCCGATTTAATCCACCTCTTAATACCACCACAATCACGTCGCAAGTATAAAAACCATCAAAACTATACAAAAAACGCAATATAACAACATGTGGCATTACATTGCATATTGGGGGTGAATACCATTTTAAGTAAAGCAAGCTCCAGACCTCTACACCAAAACCGCAACTGTTCCATCTACATCATCTAGAGCAGATTAGAATGAATATTTGTCTAATAACATGACAAAACATAAAAAATGTTTCATAATGCATACTCATATTGCATATTTACATAATTTAGACAGAACTCAGAGCCTGTAATCCAGTGGTACTGCTCGTATTTGCTGGTCTGGTAATGGTGAACAAACCCTTTCCTGGGCTGAGACAAGCTTTGGGGTTGTCCAACCTCTCCTCATGATGTCTAGCTTTTCTAAAAAAGTCCGCCTTGAAAAAAGTTTTTTTTAAGTATGTCCGAGACAGAATCAATTTCTGTTCCTCTGTCAGCCATTGTGACATAAAAGGTCTAACTCAGATGTTTTAATGTGTGCAGATCGCTACAAACGTGTTTTGCTAGTCGATCTTGGCTGTAACAGTTTCCCTCTGATCCACGAATCAGAGGACGAAAAATAGTGACGCTATTCTGGGCCAGCTAGCTGGCCTTGTGAGGCGAACTTGCACACTTCACACTGCACACTGTATTCAAAGTGTATTATGGACAAAATTCTGTTAAATTCAGCTTTGTTTGTAGAGCACTTCTATTAATGTGCATTGTCCTTTACAGCAGTGGTCCCCAACCCCCGGGCCACGGACCTCCACCGGTCCATGGGTCAGTTGGTACCGAGCCGCACAGAAAGAATACATAACTTACATTATTTTTATTTTATTTGTAATCTGATTCTGAAAAACGTTTTTTTTTTGGAAAATTACTGGATTCTCTCCGCCACATCTGTCTATGACTCACTCTTGATGCATGTCAAGATACCTCGGTCACATGTCTTACCTCCATCCGCTACCCTCTTAAAGGGCTGCTCCGGCCCCTAACATAATACATTACCGCTAAATTGAAACCCCCAAGTTAGTAAAATAAACAAACAATTTATTTACCCCTAATGAGCAAACCACTGGCAAGGACAAACTCCCTCAGACATTCGGTGGCACCGAATGTAAGTATATAATAATAATAATAATAATAATAATAATAATAATAATAATAATAATAATAATAATAATATAACCCCGATTCCAAAAAAGTTTGGACACTGTGCAAAATGTAAATTAAATCAGAATGCACTGATTTGCAAATCCTTTGTATTAGAAGAGTCCACGTGCTGAACTGGATTGCCTGCAGTCTAGACCTTTCATCATTCGAAAACATTTGGCGAATCATGAAATAAAAAATGTAACACCAAGGCCACCAAGAAATGTTGAGCAGCTAGAATCCTGTATCAGACACATATGGGAAAGCATTCCTCCCCTCAAAAACTTTAGAAACTGGTCTCCTCAGTTCCCAGATGTATTCAGACAGAAGACGTGATGTTACTCAGTGGTAAACATGGCCCTGTCCAAACTTTTTTTTAAGACCTGTTGCACCCATCAAAATTAAAATGGTATATGTTCTTAGTTTAAACATCTGGTTTTCTATGTTATAAAATTCTATGGTATAAAATACGGGTTTATTAAATTTGCTAATTTACATGTGTTGGTTTGTAATAATAATAATAATAATAATAATAATAATAATAATAATTAAGCAAAATAAGCAAATGGTGATTATTATTTTCTTATTATCATTATTATTATTATTATTATTATCATTATTATTATTATTATTGCACATTAATTACATACAGTTTAAAAAACTGTTTTTCTGGTAGTGTATTTTATGTACAGTGTAAAGTCTATGTGGTGTGTATGTGTATGTGACTAACACTGACAGAGAAGCGAGTGAGTGTGTGAGAGAAAGAGAGAGAGAGATATGACATTATGGAGTGAAGTTGTTCTTTTTTGAAGGTGGTAATTTCCCCAGCTTTGTCCAGCTGTGCGCGGTCTCCAGTATGTGTGCTCAGTGTGAGTGTGTATACTACAGACACTTCAACTGACTCTTTGAAGTCTGTTTACCGCAGAGGAACCGTGCAGCGCACACAAGAATGCCAACCACCGACACCTGGCATGTAAGGATCTATACTAATTCCGTCTGCAAATGTCACCGAGATTTGTCCTTTCTTGTCTTCGTGAGCTGTGACAGTTCGGTTTGAGTTACTGCACTCTCTGCGTTAGGAATGCGTAGTCAGGTGAAAAGCACCAACTTGAGCCAATCTTCTTGTTTATTTACATCTTCAAATTCTTGATACTAGTTATTTTTCGAACATCTGTATGTACTGTCCAACATATTCTGAACAAAAATTATCCATGAATCTATTCAAACAAAACTTAAGTTTTCATACTGTGATGTTCTCTGTTGGTCAGCGGGTGGGTCCACCATGATGATTTTCAACACATATAGCTAGAGTTTGTGTTTGGTTTGCATTGTATAGCATTACAGAAAAAACAACACCTCAGGACCAGGATCAGCTGTGTGCCTACATCTAAAGGACAAAGGACACACTTTTGAGGATGAAAAGGTACACATTTTGGACAGAGAAGACAGAGAGCTTGAGAGAAGAATTAAGGAGGCCATCTATGTCCAGATGGAAAATCCTTCTCTCAACAGAGGTAAAGGTCTTATGTTTTTACCGATGCTCTTTAATCCATCCCCAAGAAGATTAATTCCTCTTCATCAGTCCACCAGAAAAGCCACACCTAAGGACCTGCCCCATCTACACTGACATTTGCAGTCACCCCCCTATGTTTCTATACACTCTCCCCTTACTCTCTGTCTCTGGGGTAGTTACATCCTAATGACTCCCCTTCATTTTCGTGATCGTTTGCATGCTGCTTGCTCGCTTGCTAAGGAATCTCTAATCATTGCGCAGATGGGCATGAAGCTCACTTCGCTACTCACACGAGCAACTTTAACAGTCTGATGGAAGTTGGCAATTTGTATGCTCCAGGGTCAAGGATCTTTCCCCCTGACACCTACCTCCCAGGGAGGGGAGGATCCTTGACTCTGGAGCATACAAATTGCCAACGTCCATTAGACTGTTAAAGTTGCTTGTATGAGTAGCGAAGTGTTTCGAGCCAACCAGCAAGTCCAGTTGAGATGACTTCCAAAAAATCAGTTCTTAACACATAGTGCTTATTGGTGATGCTTTTTTATATTGAACACTTGATACTGAATCAGTCAGTGTGTTTCATTGTTTTGTCTTTGGACTACATATGTACATATGTACACAGTCCAGGTTGAAGAAATACATTCCAGATCCAGAGTCAATAAAAAGTTTCTTGTTTTAATGCAGAATTTTGTACAATCATTTCTGAAAGAGAGTATGTCCGGTGTAAATCTGCAGAGATGTGCTGCAAAATTTCTAAAAGTGATGACAAGGCAAAGCTAAACAAAAACATTAGCACATCGTTATCCTGCTGGATGCAGGGTCTAGCATCCTGCCTTCTTCCAAATGAGCTGCATCTCCCCCAAACAATCACCAATTTACATTTGATTTGTAGTTAGTCGATGGTGCCTCATTACCATATTATTTAGCTAACGTTCCACGTGCTTTGAAATATTGCTTTCATAAGTCACGGGTAAAACAATGTACACAGACAGTTAGAGGTTTACAGTCACCAAGCATCCATCTGTTCTGTTCAGGGCTAGGTTTATGTTCCACTATCACTCCGCTCCTTTGGGTAATAAAGGCTTCATCTAGCAAATGGGTTTTATTCTCATGGTTCTAACATGGTGTCTGCTTTGTTAAATGTCATATCTGCTATAACTTAGGAGGCAAGCAGGTGTAGTCCTTATTACGGTTCTTCCAAAAAGTCTATGAGGTCAAAACATGGCAGAATTTTAAATAGTGGACAGATGATTCAAATGAACAGATTTAATAATAAAACATTAATTTTAATTAAATAAGAATCTTTTTTTATAATTTAATTAATAAAAAGGGGTCCTACTATTTATTATATACAGTAGACTTTTTTAAACATCCTATTCCTCGTTTAGCCCACATGTGTTGACTCAGAAAATTGTGGAGTGTGCTTGTGGAGATTTGTGCTCATTCTGGTACAAGGACATGATGTACTGATGTAGGAGGCCTGCAGCCAGCATTGGGTTGAGGTCCTAGCTCTATAGCAGGCTTCTCAAGAAAGCCAAATTTGGAGTTCTTGGAGCTCACCCAAATACACTTGATAGACTAAACTGTGTGGGGAAACTCACTTATTTGAAGGGACACTCGTACAGTATAGTCATTTTCAGCTACAAAGGTATGCTCTTGATCATGATTAAAGTATATTAAATAATATTAACAAGCTAACAAATGTCTGGGTGTAAATTTATTTCTAAAAAATATCTTCATAGATTTTTTTTTCCCCCTAAAAGATTTGTTTTTTGGCCTCATGATGATTAGGGGCTATTGAGGGCCTGATAATAAGTTCAACAATAAAACCTGGAAAACACTGAGAGAGCTAAAGTGTTTGTTTTACTCTTGCTAATTTCCTGACCAATTAATTGCTTTTAAGACCCTAAAAAGCTTCTCTTTGCCATTTAAGCTTGTCTTTTTTCCCAGGAGTGTATAGCATACAGGCTGTACATCATTTATAAAACAGGCTGAAGTATACATATATTCTATATAGATTATATCCAGTTTATTATATAGACGAATTATAATGGAAAAAACATGAACTCCAATAAGCGATAAATGGTTCTAAATCACACATATTTTGTTTCGACAATACACTCCTGGAGCTGGTCACACACTGGCTTTAGACAAGTATTAAATTGCACAATACATCTACTGCCTCAGTCCACACAAATGGCATTCCCCTGCATTTCATTGAACATACAGTAAAACATTTTTCTTCCTATTTCTAAGACTTAGGACTGTTGAAATTATTTCTGCTTTTATCAATCATCTGACTTTAATTTGCCTGTGCGCATTCGCAGACCTATTTTGATAACCTGCCATTACTTACTTTTGAAACCGAGCCGCTCAGCCCTGACTGCCGAACACGCCGGGAAAAATGAATCAAACTTACAGGCTGTATTTTTAAGTAATACATCAGTCACTTACCACAAAAAAGTAGCACTCATACTAACTCAAAGTAAAAATGAGCCCTTGTCCTACAGCAAAAGTACTTTTCAATGAAAAATCCTGATCAACTATATAATTTTGAAAGGTTGAATTTAGGCTTGTACTTGTACCAAGTGTCTGTGATTATAGGGACTCACTGTTTAAAGGCCAATTTATTTGAGCTCTTTAGTGCATGTCCATCTCATTTTATATTTATATGCTATGTCTTTAATAAGAAATGTGAAAGTATCTTTCTTCAAAAATTTTAATGGCTTTATACGGGTCTGTCCAAAACGAAGGCAGCATAAAACTTGAGGAAATAATAACAAGAAAGAATTTGCCTGTGATAAGAAATGTCTTATTTTGTCACAGTCTTTATCATTTCACATCAGAGACTGAATCGACAGTCTGCTGTGTTTTTTGTAGGGTGATGTAACTATGAAAAGGAAAGAAATTATTTGAGTTTACTGCTGCTTTATGAAAACGACCATATCCTGTAAAATTGGAGAGCAAATTATAGACGTTTAAAAAGGGCTGCACTGGTTACTACAATTATCCAGAATAGTTGTTTAAAATGATTTTAATTGTTTTTAAAGTTTTAAATAGCCTACCACTTGTGAATCTTACAGAATGTATATTTTGTCTTTTTAGTAAACTTTATGAAAAGCACATAACAGTATTTTTTGAATTTCCCAATGATTAGCTTTATGTATGTATCTTTCCAACTGTCTGTCTGTCTGTCTGTCTGTCTGTCTGTCTGTCTGTCTGTCTGTCTGTCTGTCTGTCTGTCTGTCTGTCTAAAGTTAAAGACAGTTAAAAAGCTAAAGATTTTTAGTCTTTAACTGTTTTACATGTTAGGTAAACAAACTAGGTAAAAGACAAAAACACACAAAAACTAGACTGTAAATGACTAAAAGAGAGTTTGATGAGACAGATAAGTCCAAATTTGACGTTTTTGTCTCTATCTGAAAAACTTGTTTAAGATAGAGCACAAGGGAGAAAACTGCCTCACCTGCATGTTTGACTGTTGGAATCCGAGTGAAAGGAAAACTGAACCAACAATGGTACCATTCCATAATTCAACACAATGCATTTTCGTCTGGACTACAGTTGGAACTAACTTCACTATTCAACAAAACAATAACCAAAGCATGCAACCAAGCTCTGTTAGAGTTATTTAGAGAGCAAACAGCCAGCTGGTGTGTTATCTATCAGTTAATGGCCTGCCCAGTAACTGCACCTAAATCCTATTGAACTGTTCCAGGATGAACTGGATCACAAGATCAGAAAGAAATCTCAAACTAGTGAAGAACACCTTTAGCAAGTTTTATAAGTGGCATTGCAAAGTACATGTCTCACTTCAAAGTTTTTGCTTTTATTATGTTGCATACACCCTCTGTGTTTGTTCTTTTGTATAATAGGAACAAGAGCCTGCAAATATGAGCCCATTGCTCAAATACATTTTGATCACACTTTTCATTTCTCACATACACAACCATATGTCAGGTGGCATGAAAAAAAAAAATTTGTAGATTTGTAGAAGTGAGAAAGAGACAAACATATACAGATGCAGAGATCAGTGGCAGAAACAGTATGTTTTTTATATATATATTATTTGCAAATATGTGCAATTGTTTGTACAATTTAAGCAATGTGTGCAAAATAAGGTTAATATAATTGTGTGTGTATATATATATATATATATATATATATATATATATAATAGCAGGTGCTGTGTAGAAAATTTCAAGCTCCAGCCCTTGGAGTTTTTTTGGTTGAAGGCCTAAATGGCCTGTGGGAAGGAGCTCCATTTTATTCTCTTGAGGAAGTGAGTAAACTAACCGCTACAGAAAGAAGAGTCTATTGTTTAGATGGCTGAGGTCCTTTATTACCTTTTTGTGAGCTGGTGTAATGGTACAGTCACTTGATTGTAGCACCAACTAGAAAGCCTTCCATTCCTGCTTGGTCAAACTAGGCTGTGATGCTTCCCATCAGAAGTCTCTGGGCATCAGCACAAGTTCCTGACTGGCCATTTTTTTTCACCAATGTGTTAATATGATAGTAGTATGATGTTTGATGTGAACAGCAATGTAACTGACCACTCTCTCCGATGGGTTTCGGTTGGTCCTAAGGTGGTGCTAGCTTCTTTCCACTATTAAATACTTTGTGTTGCTAACATTCAGGAGAAAGTTGTTATCCTAGCATCAGTATCACCAGGCTTTTAATTTTCCCCAGCTAATTCTTTTTATCATTATCAGAGATCAGGCTCCATTTGCTTGTTTTTCTCACTTCTTTACACTCAAACATAATTTAGTTGCAAGCATGCACAGCTAATGTTGCAAGTCTTTAACCCATAAAACTAAAACTGCTAGCCTTGCTAATAACCCATGTTATTTGTCCACAGCAGATAAAACTGCTGTCTGTGTAAAGCAATATAATCTGCCTGTTTTGTTTTTTTTTCTACACTGCTAACACAGACCCTGTACACACATTACCCGGAGCAGCTGTTTCTGTCTGCTGCTGACTCGGCTAATTATCGTAATTAGCTAAATGTGCCTCAGTTCAAATTTTAGCCTGCAATGGGAGTTGGCGTTTCATCTTATGAAAACCACGTCACTGCCCTGGATATTAATTTTTTAAGTTATGAGCTGAGGAAGTAAATGTTTCAAGATATGCATTAATGTGAGATAGAAACTTGATGGAGAAAAAAAATTGATTTTTTCTTTATTTGTGTCTTAATGTCTACCCAATTAGCTAATGGCTAAGACACTTTAAAGCATATTAGAGATGCTCTGAGGATGCCCTTACTTTCAGACACCTTTCTCAGACAAGTATGCAAAGGTATTTATTGCCTAATTTCCCTTGTGAGGAGACAGGTGTTAGGTGCTCATTGAGCGCCTGCAAATGTGTGGACATGAAGCCGCTGAAAGGTCACACTAAAATAAATCTTCACGAGAACAAGTTTGTCTCTCCACAGTCTAGACAGAAGTCAAAAAAGTTCTTATGAAGTAGAACACAGCAGATTAGCAATTCTAACTGAACTCAAAACAAAAACTGTCCATGATTCTCTTCATCCTTAATAGCTGAGGATGGTACAGATGCGGTATAAATCATATTATTTTAATGAAAAGAGACAACCCGATTTAATTATTAAAACTTATGCCCGCTATGTGCGATGTTATGGAATGTGGAGAAATAAAAAAAGTCAAATCTCCAAGCTTTCATCAGAGTTTACAGAGATTATTGGTTTATCAATCATTGCGCCTAAGCAATTCTGCAGATGCTGCATCTTTATAAATGAAATCAGAAGCAAATGGGCCTTGTTTTTATTTTCAAACTTTTCAAACACTTTAAAAGTTTGCTGTGTGGAACAAAGAACTGGCTGTAGAAAATACTGTATTTTGCTGCCTTTTGCTGATGATTTAACTGAACATTTTATTTATTCACATTGACATGATTTGGGATTAAACACCCTTATCAAGAGTGACTGTTACCATAAAGTCACACAATTGCTCAGGATGTCATGCATTGCAGTTTCTTTTCTAGCATGACAATGTGCAGAAAACGAGCACAACGAAGATATTAATGAACACCTTGTTCAAGTTGTTTTCTATCATAATGTAGTGTAATTAATTATTTATAATGTGATTTATTTAACATATACACCTCAAATGTGTTAATTTTGCTAGATAGATCTATATATCTATATCTATCCATCTATCCATCTATCCATCTATCTATCTATCTATCTATCTATCTATCTATCTATCTATCTATCTATCTATCTATCGTGTACTACAATGAATGTCCCCCCATTGTATTTTTTGTAATTGTCCCTTGCTTGCCTTGCTATTCCCCATTTTTCTTCTTACCACTTTACATCTTGTGTGTTTACAATAAGGAAGCTTCTTTACTTGCATTAATCCTCAGGACCATTCCTGGACAAGTACATCAACTTGAGGACACCTTCTCATCTTTTCAAGTTGGAATTTCAAGTTGGGAGTCTTTTTCTTTGTATTGTTTTATTTTCTGTTGGAGAGTGAAACTTCCACTGTTATGAGCTTTAGTCAACTTCAACATCAGACTACTGCAATATTTAAAAGTTTTCATTTCTTTAGTTTCTTTTCTTTTTTTTTCTAAACTTTTTAAATGTCCTGCTTGTGTAAGTGTTTACCTAACAGGTTAAGACATGTTGAGACATGAACTACACAATGCATAAACATAAACATATGCTGTCTCATATGCTCTCTCTATTCATCACAAACAAAACTATTTGGATATCAGCCATTTAGTTTTTTCCAAATTCCAAATTCTTTACATTGTAAACAATATGCATGTATATAAGTTCAGGTTCAAGTTCAAGTTTATTTCCAAAGCGCTTCTCACAATGGACATTGTCTTAAAAGCAGCTTTACAGAACTTAAGAATTAACTACCATGAGCACCAGAGTCTGTGTGATTGTGAATAATGTCCTTTCTACAGTCTTATACTGTCATTTAACGTGAAATATACAGTAGGTTTACATTTACATTTCCATTTGTGGCATTTAGCAGACGCCCTTATCCAAAACGACGTACAAAAGTGCTTTGAGTCTCTAGTAATTAATAAATCTACACTGGTACGCAAGATTACAAACTTAATATAAATATAACTCGAATTTTACAAACTTGGAAAGTGCTAATTTAGGTATTTCAGGAAGAGGTAGGTTTTCAGTCGTCGTTCAAAGATAGTCAGGGACTCTGCTGTACGGACATCTAGGGGAAGTTCATTCCACCACCTCGGTGCCAGAACAGAGGAGAGCCTTGAAGTGTACTTACCTCTCATTCTGAGAGAAGGAGGTACCAGTCGAGCAGTGCTGGAGGATCTCAGACAGCGTGGTGCAGTGCGAGATGTGATGAGGTCACTGAGGTAAGATGGTGCTGGTCCATTTTTGGCCTTGTAGGCAAGCATCAGTGTTTTGAATCTGATACGTGCAGCTACTGGAAGCCAGTGAAGGGAGCGCAGCAGTGGGGTGGTGTGGGAAAACTTGGCCTGATTGAACACAAGTCGTGCAGCTGCGTTTTAGCTCATTTGCAGTGGACGAATAGCGTTCAGGGGAAGACCTGCCAGCAGAGAGTTGCAGTAGTCAAGTCTTGAAATCACAAGAGACTGAACAAGCATCTGGGCAGCCTGTATGGACAGAAATTGTCGAATCCTTCGGTTTACTGGCGGCGCTATTTTGTGTTTTGTGTATTTGTCCTACACTATCTTGTGTTGTCTCACACTGTCTTGTGTTGTCTTTGCACTGTCTCTCTTGCACTGTTTGCACCGGGTTGCACACGATGCACTTTATGTGGCGAGGACACTTACTAGTCCTTAGCTCTGTTTTTTTTCTGTTATGTAGCACCAGGGTTCTGGAGGAACGTTGTCTCATTTCACTGTGTACTGTGTACAGCTATATATTGTTGAAATGACAATAAAAGCGTTTTGACTTGACTTGATGTTGTGGAATCAGGAGCTACTGAGCATCTCATTAAATAACATTTGAGATTACCATGATCCAACACCAACTCCTCCGTGCCATAGCCTTTAAAAATTCGAAGAGGTCCAATGCCAAACTCTACATAAAGTGGGATCCAAATGGGGCTGGTACGTCTCTAGATGGTTCGGGATGTTTGCGAGGTCAGCATTTACTTCTTTCAAGGTCCATAATCTTTATGAGGTGGGACACAAGTGGAATAGGTGGAGCCTCAGGATGGGTAGAGAAAGAAAGCAGTGGAGAGGAATTAGCATAGCTGCAGTTCATAATATATAACCCATATATTAACCCGTATATAACCAATTGTACATTATACATTGTTTTTTCAATGTACAACACTAATTATGCAGTACAAACAACAGCACATGGTTCCTTCCTATGGCAAGAATATTTGTGAGGATACACAAGTTTTTTTATAAAACATAATTTGTTATGTCACATGTTAATTGTTAATAGTGTATCAAATACAAAAAGCACATTTTCAAAAATCAGCTAAGTAAGCATTACTAAATCTCTAAGCAACATTACATTAACAGTCATTTATATACATTTGCATATTGTCTAATAAGGTTGTTAGGGATAAATTCTCACAAGCTTTAAAAAAATTATGGCTGATTAATTGCTTCCTGAGTGTTATAGATCACATTCTTTGACTTTATTCCACAAGTAGAAGTTTGACAAAAGTGATTTACTTTAGAATTTGTATTTTCATTTCGAAGTACAAAATAAAATGAAAGCTATATAGAGCTAAAATAAATTGTAACACAATAAATAGTAAGATAATAACAGAGTGACACGCAGCAGGATCATGAAAATAAACGTAAGATGTAAGGGCTTAAAGAAAAAGCAATGTAAATATACTAATACTAGTGAAATAAAAATAATGCTAAAAATTAATAAATTAGAATGATTCTTCTATATTATATATATACACCGATCAGGCATAACATTATGAGCACCTACCTAATGTTATGTTGGTCCCAAAACATTTTGCTGCCAAAACAGTTCAGTCCAATCGAGCATTTACAGCATTAACTTCTTCAGCAGTTTGAGCTTCAGGAGCTTGTCTGTTAGATTGGACCACATAAGCCAGCCTTTGCTCCCTACATGCATCATTGAGCCTCAGCCGCCCACGACCCTGTCGCCGGTTCACCACTGTTCCCTCTTTGGACCACTTTTGGTGGATACTGACCACTGCAGATTAAGAACATCACACAAGAGCTGCAGTTTTGGAGATGCACTGACCAAGTCGTGTAGTCATCACAATTTGGCCCTTGTCAAACTCTTTCAAATCCTTATGCATATATATATATATATATATATATATATATATATATATATATATATATATATATATATATATATATATATGTTTAGGCTGATGGGCATTTATAGGGTATGAACTGCCACTTTGTTTTCTGGTTTCCTCTCTGCATGTATTTTTATTTTCATATTACGGATTACAATTTAAACAGTTTATTGTTTAGCATGACATAATGTAAGAGGTTTCTTTTTAACACCTCTTTAAACCCTGGCTAACGAGCACCGTGACATTTTTTTTTAGAGGCGCTTGATCAAATCCCTTCTACTGTTTGTTTTATAATCAGTGGTGTTAAGTCTTCCAATTAACAGTCCGTGTTAAAAGCCTTGCTTGAGATTTAATGAGGCTGTGCTTTTATTATGCCTTCAAGTGAGAGGTTTAAACACCTGCAAAGGTGCAAACATGTCTCACAGCAGAACAAAGTGCCAGATGATCTCATGTGCATGTCGAATCTACTGTATATATTCACTTTTTGGCATGTTTATGTGAAAACAAAGTCAGACTCTAAATGTTTTTGTTTTTTTAATAATGTTTAAATATATAATTATGGGTACAAAATAAAAAGAAATGTATTATTACAGGTGTATCTCTCTCTCTCTCTCTCTCTCTCTCTCTCTCTCTATCCCCCAAATATACATATACAGTACATTAATGCTTAATTTGTTGTAATTAGGTCATATAAGCAGCAAATAGGCTATAAATTGTCTAATGCTATTTTCTGTTTAGTCTGCTTGTCCTCAAATTTTTTCTAATTAGCTGTGATTTGGCTCAGATTTGCCTCTAATGTCCTAACAATGTTCATAATCTAAACTAATTAAGGATATACTGGCCTGTTCCGATATTTTGCTTTAATATTCTTTAATATAACACTATATGGACAAAACTATTACGAAAGCTGACTTTTCCACCCATACATATGTATGTAGTTCTTTCTAAGTTGAAGATACACAATTATATAGGATGTATTTGCATTAAAGTTGCATAAAATTTGCCCTTCACTTGAACTTGAAGGTCCAAACCTGTTCCTTGGCAATGCCCCTTTGCTCGAAGTGAGTTCCATGAATGTATGGCTTACATGGGTTGGAGGGGAAGATCTTGAGTGGCCTGCTATGGAGCTCTGACCTCAGCTCTGAACTGGAATGAAATGGAACGCTGACTGTACCCCAGGCCTCCTCACCCTGTGAGAGTATGTGAAATGGGATGCTCAAAATCACATACTTATGGTCTTATGTTCAGGTGCCCACAATGTATATATACATACTGTATGTTTTTACAATGTATATTATTAGCCCCTATTTTTTCTTTGTCAATCATGCATTAAAAGATGCTCTGCAATTGTCCTACTAAGCTGTCTTGAAGTAAGAAGTGAAGAAATAATGATGAGGAGGAGGTTTTATTCTTAGTCTACTTAAATACCAGATGGTCCTGCTGTCGTGCCCTTACACATGTCCTCAAGGATAGTCAGCTGTGCGTGTGTGTGTGTGTGTGTGTGTGTGTGTGTGTGTGTGTGTGTGTGTGTGTGTGTGTCATTGCATTGGTGTCAGTCATGGTGTTTGTGACTAGACAACACCCATCTCATTAAGTTAGGTGCTAATAAACAATTGTTTTCCCTCATGTACTGTAATATTTGCCATGTTTTGTCTCAATGAACCAGGATGCCTTATTAAATTTCATAATGCAATGCAGCCCTAACATTTATTTATAAAAAAAGATTAAGAAAAAAAAAAATCCTATCAAGGATAAATATTAACATTCCTGATACACTCTAACCTGAAGGTCTGTTCCATGCTCTGGGATCCTCCTGATGGAGAATGCATGTGTACATGTCGAAATAAGAGATGAAGGATGGCATGTGATTAAGAGAATACAAAAATGAGGCAGTCTTGCAGAAGTAAAATTGATCTAATCCATCAAAGAGGTAAAATTGATGTAATGCATCAAATGATATTCACTCTCAAGCTCTCCTCATGTTCTTAGTAAATAACCCAAAATTACAACACAAAGGTGATCGCTCTTGTTTGTCCTGAAATGCATGCATTCCAAAGCTTTTTTCACTTCACTTTTTATTTTTTTATTATTTTACACCTCACACATAAATCAGGGTTGACAGACAACCCAAGCTGCGGTATCTTTATCCAAGGAGACACTGGCTCGAATTCCCTGCAAAGATGTTTCCAATTAGGATGTGTCAGTATATAGTAAGCTGAACATCTAAAGCAGGTTACATAACTGATGATCAGAGCAGATGATATGCAATATAAACAGGAGCATCTAACACATTGGGAATTGTTATATACAAACCATATATTAGAGATGCAGTTGATTACAAATTCATTCTTCAAAATGAACAGATACAACTCAAAACAGTACATACAATAATTGGATAAAATTATGTGGACACCTGGCCATAAGATTCATATGTAATAACCTCAACTCCTCTGGAAAGATGTTCCACTATTTTTTGTGTATGCTTGTGGAGAGTTAAGCTCATTCAGCCAGATGGGACACTAAAAAAGTTATGTACTGATGCAAGGTGAGGAAGCATTCAGCATTCCAAGTTATCCCAAAGGTGTTTAACAGGGTTGAGGTCAGAGCTTTATAGCAGGCCACTCAAGATCTTCCTCTTTATTCCATATAAAGGATGTCTTCATTCAGCTGGCTTTGTGCACAGAGGCATTGTGATGCTGGAAAATGTTTTGGTCTCCTAGTTCAAGTGAAGGTCAAATTTAATGCTACTGCATCCAATACTACTTTGTGGAAAACCCACATCCTGTATGGCTAGAAAAGTCTGGTGTCCTAATACTTTTGTCCATATAGTATATATAAAATCATGATTGGAAAAAAGGCAGATTTTTACTTTTGTGTGAATAAACAAACAAACAATATGTCCATTAACATTAATGTAGAGCATTCCTTTACTCACCCTTAGTAATTGTCTGGTCAGGGTGGCATTAGACTACTAGATTGTTAATTAAATTATTAATTAATTTATTTATTTGAAAATAAAGCAAAATTAATTCAGCTAGTTTTCACAATATAGTAATCACTCATCATGCCAGTAGTGTTTTTAATGTTTTTCTTTTTTGTTTTGTTTAGTTTTTCAACTATATAAAGTAATATTGTTTCTTAGGCATGAGTAATATTATTATTACTCATAGTTATAAAAATAATATCAGTTTGCAGCAATATAATTCACAAAACAGAGCACAATTGACGGTTTTTATAAATCCAAGCATATATTCAGTCTATATTAGTCCATTATTAGTCTAATTTGTTCTACTTTTGTCTGTGTTATCCCTAATTTGTCTCAAATTGGATCCTTATCCATCTTAACTTACCATAATTTGTCTGACAAGGACTTCTGAACCTTAGATAATGATATGATAGAGCACTATCACAGAGAAGATGGTGCTCACTGAGAGTGCAAAACTCTTTCATCTTTGTTTCGGTAAAAATTTCACATCTACACTCAACTTTAAAAGAATAACGTTAGGTTGTGTTAGTTCATTTAGAAAGCTTTATTTAAACCTATATTTGTGGACATTCTGATGATAATAATAATCATAAAATGTAATTAATTTGTGTTTAAGAGTATAACAGTAAAAAATATATATTATTGTATTATAGTATAAAATATATTATATTTAAAGCATTTAATTATAAACTAGGTTGCTACTACTATTATACTTAAAAAGCAATTAGGTGGGTCTGTTTATTCTCCTAACACTGGGCAGAGCTTTTCCCTGTGCACAAATTAGGATGAGACAATCTGTGTTCCATTGGAGCATCTGAGGCAGCGACTAATATTAAACCGTGGGTTCAAATTACAAAAGGGATTTTTGGCAGTAGCTCGTGAAAACAGACGTTTGAGGGATGTGCTTTAAACTGTTATAATTCAGCAACACAGCAGCTACAAAATGTAACCTAAAAACAGCCAGGGGCTAGGACTAAATTACAGACACTTGAGGAACAGCACTGAATAGTGGTGAGTCATGGCTCGCTGAGTGAGTATCTGCTGAAACAAAAAGATATGAACAAAGAAAAGAAAAAAATAACAAAGCAGCAACACTGTGAGTGCTCTGGATTCATTAAAAATGGCAACCATTTGGGTCGGGGAAAATTGGGGCACTGCAAAACACAGTCTTTATTAAATTGTTTGGTCAAAATCACTAATTGCTAATTCATCACCTATGTTTTTAAGTTGAGAGATCTATCACAGAGAACACAAACCCCTTTTTAAGGATGTTTTGCAAAGAGACAACAAGAGCAAAAACAAGACATCAGTCTCAGCTCGGGCCACATTAAGACTTGTGTTTTGGAATCAGATTAAGAACTGATGCATAATAGCATAATAGCTGTATAGCCAATATGAACCAGACGTAATAATCATGGATGTCTCTGCTAAACTCTAATGGCTGGTTGTGATATCAGACTGGATGCCTGGATTATAACCAGGCAAACTTCCCTTTTAGCCCTGGCTCCTCACATGACTGAGTCACATGTCACTGATCACTCACCTGTCACCTATAACTAGCAGTTATAAACTATATACTCACTGTTCAATAAACTCTTTTTCTTTGGTTTGGCCTTTAATGATTGTTGCTAATCAATGTTGGTTTGCCTAATAGTCAAGCTTTGCACTTTCATCCACTTCTTGTTTCTTGTATTACATGAAAGCAAAAATGTAATATCTATTAATAGACAATAAAAATTATTTTGATTATGCAATGTGTTATATCATGAAGTACTCTTGATTGTGTAATAAGTACAATATGGGGTGAACTTTTTATACACACACACACACACACACACACACACACACACACACATGCCCACACAAACATATTTATAAAACTTTACTATTTATTTACATATTTTAAGCCTGCAATGCCATACTCGGTTTATGTTGTTTCTTTGCTTTGTGAATAAAACTATATTCCAGAGGTATAAAGATTACCTGAAAATCATCTTTGAGTAAAAGTATAGATACACTATATTACAAAAGGTTTGTGGACAACCGGACATAAGTATGGTATGTGCTTTTTGAGCATCGCATTCTACACTTAGACCCAATTTGCTCTTAAAATTCGCTTGACTCTTCTGGGAAGATGTTCCACTAGATTTTGGAGTATGCACTTGCATGTGGACATTCATGTTAATCAGCCACAAAGCTGTTACTAAAGTCGGGTGCTGATGTATGTGAGGTCTATAGTCTATAGTATCGTAATCAGGCCTGGGTGTGGCTAGAGAACTCAGGTGTGACAAACCACAGTTTTAACAGGGGCCATGTAGTTTTGGATTTAGTTTTCCCATAATAATAAAAACTTTCATTTACAAACTGAATGTTGTATTTACTTGTGTTATCTTTTACTAATTTATTAATTAGTTTGATGAACTAAAACATTAAAGTGTGACCAATCTATCTTTTAAAGATAGACTATCTATCTATCTATCTATCTATCTATCTATCTATCTATCTATCTATCTATCTATCTATCTATCTATCTATCTATCTATCTATCTATCTATCTATCTATCTATCTATCCATCCATCCATCCATCCATCCATCCATCCATCTATCCATCCATCCATCCATACATCCATAATTTTGTTCATGTTTTCTGATTGTAAAGTTACATTCTAATACGACTTCATAGTATTTGGAACATAAATGTTACCATGTCAATGTTAGAAATGTAATTACAGTGTAGGATAATATTAGGCCAACTATATAAAGTAAAAGAGTCTATAAAATGCTAACGAGGTAGATTACTTCAAGTAGCCGATGATCCGTTTACAGATTAATTAAACACAGTTATAAATATTAGTGATAACATTCTATAAAACAACACCAGGTGATTAATAGTCAGAGATATCACTGCTATAAATATCGAGTAATGTATATGTATTGTGAATGGCCATTAGAGCATTAGGCTCCATGACTTTTTCTTTCTCAAATATTAATTAAGATGTGCAGCCTTCTAGCAGCAAATTCAAAAAGAGGAAGAGGACAATGCATTTGTTGAAGCTCTTTAGATTTCTAGCACCCAATCACTAACAGATTTGGGCCACTGGCAATTACACCACGATTCATTACCAGAGAGTATTTTTTTTTTTTTTTCGTTTTTATTATTGTTGAATGAGCCCCAAGTCAGGGCTTTAAACAAAAAAAAATTATGAGGGTTTGGACGGAAAAAATCCTGATTAAAAAGACATGAAGTGGTAAGAGTTGTGGAAAATAAACAGAGCTCTTAACACAGACATAAATCACTTTTTGGTCATCACTCTTTAAGGGTTTTTTTTACGTGTCGAGGTTTGTAAGTGAATATGATGACTTGTATTAGTTTTGTACTCGAGTGTAATAAGTGCACTTGAGGGAAGTGTATAAAATATTCAGTGCATTTTTTTAGAAAGATATTCTTGAAACGTTGCATTAAATAGTCAGCATTTGATCTTTTTCGGCTCTGGGGCATATATTGTACGGCAAAGGACAAGGAGGGGGGCTTTTAGCATTTTTGCTTTTAAAAAACGGAACCTTGAAATGCAAATGCAGCTGTTCAGGTTGCAAAATAACAAAATGCATGTTTTCCAGCGATGGCTGGAATATACTGTATGTGTTTATTTCAGTTTATTTTTGTCTTACTGCCATGGTCAATTTATCATATACTGTATAAACCTAACATATAGGTCATCCTGTGGATGCCTCAGTTGAACCTGAGTGCCAAGGTTTAGACTAGAGGCATGCCCTGTGATCATGTTTTGTGAAAATGTTTAAATAAAAATACACTCACCTTCCACGCTAACAGGAACAACAAATTGTTTATGTCGTCATCCAATCAGCTAATCATGTAGTAGCAACACAATGCATAAAACCCTGAAAATATAGTTTTAGTGCCAGTTAAGGTTTATGTTAAATATCAAAATGATCAAAAGCATGTGATTATTATGATTTTAATTGTGGCTTGGCTGTTGCCAAGGGGTGGGGGTGGGGGGGTATTCACTATATGAAGACTTATTTTTTGGTTTGACATTGAAAATCACATCAACCCATTTGCACAAAAAGCTGAAATACAACACAAGTGCATAATTTGTGATTTTAATTAAAAAAGTGAATAAATAAAACAAAAGTTCCAGCTTTCATTTTGAGTTAAAGTCAGTTATATATAAAAAAAAAAAGAACAGAGGACGAGCCTTTGTGACTTTTGATCTTTAATCACATTCACTCTTTTGTCTCTCTTTTTTTTTTAAGGAAAGCCACATACAAACATCTGATTAAAGGACCCATGAGAGCTGTCTGAACATTCTCATCTTGCTTTATATCAGTAACAGTGTTGCTGAGATAAGGACTTCACTAGCATCTGATCTGTAGAGAATCCAGGCATGTGCCAATGCCACTTCTGGAAGCGTTATTTCCTTATAATAGATGGCTTTGTGCATTTAAAGGTTTAAAATCTGTGTATGTTGCATTTATTAATTGTTAGATTTTTCAGTTGAAAAATAAAATATGACTTACGATGGCTTTATTTAATTAGGATTTAATATTGAAAGCAGATAAAAGAAGAAATAGATTGTGTATGTTTCTAAGCACACACAAGAACAGAGACAATGACTTATTTCTTCTTTTTTTTTTATTAAAGCATAAAATATATACGTTTTTTAGGGTCTATGTTGGGTCCCTGTATGAACCATGTATCTTCTGGTCATTCAATTTTAATTTTAGATAAGAAATCTTAAAAAAATGAAAAAGTAATATTATTTTAATTTTACTCTAATAAAAAAATACACCAACACCAACGCCATGCTAGGCTAGCAGTTTCAGATTAGATGTGGGGGTGGAGCTTATATAGTCCATATAGGTAGTTGCGTTACCTAAAACGCATCATTTTCTTTTATTGGGTATGAACGATTTTACATAGATTTTTATTGCATCCATATCTCACCTTAATATGTTGTTAGAATGGCAAAAAAAGGAATTTTGTCTTCTTCAATATCAGAGTACTTGGTGCATGTATATGGAGAAATTACTTGTTATTTTATATGTTTGTTCCAAAGTATTAGAAGAAAATTTAAATAACAGTTGTTTTTCATTTTTCATATGCTCTATCTAAAATGAAAATTTAATGACCAGGAGGTACACGGACCTTCTTGCCATCTTATTTTCGTTTTTTTACTTTGAGATATTCTTTTTGCAGGAATCTGGAACAATTCAAATGTAAACGGATCAATAATTTGTACAAAATACATCAGTGGCTTAATACATTCTGCTCCAAAGCCTGTCACATGTCCTCTTCATACAGTGTTATTCTGTGCACAAATTGATCATTAATTGTATTTGGGATTGTGAGATTTTGATTATTACATTTTGTGTAATTCAATAACTAGAGAATATTAATACAATACATTAATAAAAGATGTGGGTGCACACGTGAGGCTCAGCGTCTGTCCAGATCTCGTGATTTGGTATCTATTTTTTCTTTTTGTGTTATGTTCAAAATTGATCAAACGGCAAGTTTTAACAATTAAATAAAAAAAGAAAATGATGAAGGCATCGTAAATCACATTTTGTTTCTCAATTGCAAATCAAAAAACTAATTAACACAATGTACATGGAGCATTCAAGTTAATTTGAAGGTTTTTTACAGCTTTTACCTTCTGTATAACTGACTGTGTTGGAGGGTTTTGGTTAAATATCTGTCACACATCCTGACTAATCTTTAGACTACAAATTATATATTATTATAAGCTGATAATGTAAAAGCCTAGACTCCCCACTTCAGAACATTCTAAATGTAATTCCGAGATCAAATCCTACTTCCTACTTCCTACTGTTCCTACTATATGTCAGGTTTTTTGCAATGGGACTATGTTTCCCACTATCCCCTGCAGCTTCCAATTACATGTCACATGACTTTCTACACCAGAAACACATTTTCTTGTAATAAGCACACTATCTGGACAAAAGTATTGGGACTTTTTCAGCTCCGTGTGGTTATCGTCCATACTGTTACAACACAGTGTAATTTTTTGGATGTGAGAGCATTACTTTTTCTCTTCACCTTAGGAGACCCAAACCTGCTCCAGCATGACAATGTTCATGTACACAAAGTGACCTCCAAGTAGATACAGTTTACATGGATGGAGTAGAAAATCTTTAGTGCTTTGCTATAGAGCTTGAACCTCAACCCTATTTAACACCTTTGGGTTGAATTGGAACACTGAATGCACCCCAGGCCTCCTCACCCTACAGCAGTACCTGACATTACCAAAACCCTTGTGGCTGAATGAGCACAGGTCTTCACAACCACAATTTAAAATCTAGTGGAACATCTTCTCAAAAGAGTGGAGGTTATAATAACAGCAAATTGGGACTATATGGTTAATAGGATGTTCAAAAAGCAAATACAAATCTTATGGCCAGGTGTCCAAAATATTTTGTCCATATAGTGTATATAAAGACTCACTTCACACTACACTCTTTAGATTCTCTTCCAAAGTTGTTGTCAGTAGAACTCCATGGTACAGCTGATGGTCACTACTTTTCCTTGTGTAGTTATTTTGTGTTGCGTTTTGTTGTATTTTTGTGTCATGTGTGCACTGTGAATAAAACCATCTTTACCTGCATCTGCTTTCCCCCAACATTATATGACACACTCAATTGATGGAATTGAAAAGATCTTTTGGTAAGCATCAAATTGATCTCTAAAAAATACTCCCTCATTGTGAAATGAATAACATATAAGAGCCTTCCATGTTTTTTCTTTTCAAAGTACATAATGGCTTTGTTGCATCTAAAAGCCACAATTGTTTTATGATGCAATCATTCGTAAGAAGGCATTCTGGGCAGAAAGAGATGATCCGAATTCTGATTCAAGGACAATTCTAGATATCCGTCTCTATCCCTTTGTGTCATGTGTGTTTTTTTTACATCATGTCATCCACTTTTACCAGCTACATGATCCTCAAAGAGAATAGAGTGTGTATCATTGTGGAATCTCAAACTCTTAGGAAGAGTTGCTTCTGATGTCGGCTTTGTGAATGCACTAGTTTTGCAATCTGTAGATGAAAGATGCTCTTTTGTACTGTGTTTATTTATTTTTTTTATTGTTTTTGCAGTTACGTATATACACAATCAGGCTCAAAACTCTGAGTATGCATTTTGAATTTTTAAGGTTTGGTGTAGATACAGAGCCATTTTGAGATCTGGGACATTAGAGGTTCGATTTTCTAGCTATCAAAACTATAAAGTACATTCATAGTAAGATTAGAAGACTACAATTTAAATCTTACTTTATATAAAAAAGATGAAAATGATTAAAAAGTATTTCTTATTTTAGAAAAGCATTTTTAAAAATGAATATTATATTTAAGGTTCAGACAAGAAATAGATTTTGAGACAATATTTCAAGCACATTACATGCAAATATCTATACTTTTCACTTTGCTTTATTTCCTGAAGATATTCTTAAATACATTTCTTTTTTTTCTATTTAATCTACAGTGTTAATAATATGGCAAGAAATAAATAAAAAATACACCTGATCACTGAGCCACCTGAAGGCACTCTGTATGTCTTTAGATGTTGTATTATTATATAATTTTCCTTCTCAAGAGCCCAAATCTGTTACAGCCTAGCAGCACTCCTGGGACCAAATCGAGCTCCATAAAATCATAGTTCGCCGAGGATGGAGTGGAAGAACTCAAGTGTCCTGTGCAGAATCCTGACCTGTACGGCTTTGAAATAAAATGGAACACTGACTGCATTCCAGGCCTTTTCACATGACATCAGTGTCTGACCTCACTAATGCTCTTATGGCTGAATGGACACAAATATCCCAGGCTCCAATATTTAGTTGCAAGTCTTCCCAGAAGAGTGGAGGTTATTATAAAAGCTCAATAGGGAGAATAAATGTGAAGCTTAATGCTTAGAAAGCAGGAGTCTGATGGTCAGGTATACACATATAGTGTATTTAATTTCAAAATAAAAAAATCCCTGAAAAGATTTTAAATCACAAACATGCACATGGGATCATTAATATTTTAACAGCAAAAGAAAAACACTAAATGGACAAAACCATATACCTGCTTTTCCAACAAGACTGTATGTGGTTCTGCCCCAAACTGTAACTACAAAGTTGGATTTACACAGTTGTGTAGGATGTTTTTTAAATGCATTAACATTAAATAGTTTCTATGACTTGAACTACAGTAGAAGACCCAAACATGTCCCAGCATGACAGCACCTTTGTGCATGGGTTAGAGTGGAAAATCTTGAGTGGCCTGCAAAAGAGCTCTGGCCTCATCCGAATAGAACAACCTTCAGGATAAATTTCAATGCTGACTTAAACCCAGGCCCCATCACCCTCATACCCTTGTACCTCACTGTACTAACATGTGGCTAAATGAGCACAAATCTCTACATCCATTCTTGAAAATCTAATTAAACATTTTTCTTGAAGAGTGGAGGTTATTATAACAGCAAATGGGGACTAAATGGTAAATGGGATATTTGCACATACAAATCATATAATAAGGTGTCTACATCCTTGTCCACATTATGTAGTCTAGTCAATGATTAGAAACGAATGATGTATTTGCAGTCATTCAGAGTTTTTTGGTTAAACACTTGAAGTGATTTTGGCAAGAGTCTGTCCCTTAAATGCCTTTTTATTATGCTCACTAATCGTAGTATTTATCGTTTTACTTCATGCAACCTTTATTAATCTTGGTATGCTGATGAGAAGCTTAATTTAAGCAAATGAATACAGGCTAAGCGAAGCAACACACTCTGGTTATGCGGTGCTTTACCGGTTTGTAATTACAACGTGAGATGCTTTTGCGTAAATTGGCAACAATTACATTGCAAGAAAGCTCATGCCGTTCCCTCATTCTAGATAAATCAGGACCAAATGCCTCATGAAAGAGCACAGAGGGGCCCAAGAGACTAAGATTTGGATCAGGACCAAATCACAAGCACTAACAGATGTCGATGGCGAGAGCAGCCGACGTCTCAGAGGCTCTGCGAAACACAAAAACGCAGAAACGAGTGACAGCGAAACTAGAATGGAAATCACGACTCTTGTAGGTGGAGAGGTGGAGAATATGGAAATACCTCATTATTCTAAGCCAAAAGGGAGAGCTGTTAAGGCAAGACAATGTCCACATGTACAATTATTCATACCATGATGAGGTCATAAATGAAAAAATTAAATAAAATAAAAAATTAAAATGATGAGAAACAAAAAAGGTAATTGTTAATGTAAACAATTTTAATGTGCACAATTGACTCAATTACCACCTGCACTGTGAATACATGTGATCAGTCTTTTGTCCTTTCTGTTTGTCAAGTGACATTAAAATTACACAAAACACAAAAACATGATAATGACACAAAAATGAAAAACAAAAATTGAACATGGGGTATATCAGTAAGAGAATGCTGATGATGGATCTGCCAGGCAGGAGGAAAAGAGGAAGGCCAAGGAAGAAGTTTATGAATACGGTGAGGGAAGACATAAAGGTAGTTGGTTTGAAAGAGGCAGATGTAGAGGACACGGTGGTACGGAGACGGATGATCCACTGTGGTGACCCATAATGGGAGCAGCTGAAAGAAAAAGAAGAACATAATCCCTACATAACCAAAACCTAATTAATTTGTTAAAACTAATGAACATTCATTGAGTGTGAACTACATGCAAATGTTTCCATTGTTTTAAATATGTTTGCAATCCAAACTGTTAGATTTGCTGTTTCATGCCCAAAATAGAAAAACTGAGATGTCTAAGATGTCTAAGATGTAAGTCATGTAATTTTAATTTATTGTTTAGTGAAAGTTTGTGTAAAAAAAAAATATGTTTGCAATTATGCTCATATCCATTAAGAAATCTCTCTTGCCCTGAAAAATCATGATTTTTTTTCATATCTTGAATTTTCACCATTTGTATTCATTTCAGTGACATTTTTTTATACAATCCCCAGTTCATTTCTGACCCCGGAATTACAGAAACAAAAGAAATTGAATTATAATCAAGTTATACTAAGTTTTACTTCTAATCACGTCAGTGATGTTAACAATAAATCAGACAATCCACTGGCAATTTAGTGATGTCCCTGCAGGTGTGGTTTTGACAGAACTTGAAATTAAATCCTGAGCCCTCTTAATCAGAAACTGATACAAGACCAAATCCAATTGTGGTCAAGACCGTGAAAAGAGGGAGACCTTCAAAAAGATTGGTCTCAAGTACTGCAATTCTAGAAACAAACTTAAAGAGGAACAAAAAATTTTAAAGGGAAATTATTTATTTTAGTTGAATTATTTCCTTGTATAAATGTTTATTTATATATATATATATATATATATATATATATATATATATATATATATATATATATATATTTATATATATAAATTTCGACAGTGCATTTCGCTTCTAGGCCTTCAGTGGTGTCCTACCTGAATCAGTCCACCTATTAATTCCATTATTATGACACCACGGTTAATAAAACCATAAACATTATAGAGAAAGACAGTATAACAGAAAGCTGCATCACAGACAGGTATCTCATGCAGTGAGAATGAATGTCATTACTGAAGCAAGAAACCCAATTAGTTCAATTCAACAAGTCTCCTTTCACTGCAGCCACAGATAAACTACCTGCATACATAATCTCTGGCAGAAGCATCAATATCAACCTCATCAAATGACCCAGGGTTTTCTGTGCATTTTTTGGGATTTTTTTTTTTAGGGAATTTGAAATTAAGGCAATTTGTGTTTTTGTTCAATTTCTATTCAAAAGAAAACTCAAAAGTATAAATATTTCCTGAAAAAAACTTAACTGCTTTGAAATGTTTTGGCTGACATTTCCTCACAATGTCCAGCTTTTCTTAGCCAGTCCATCTTCAGCCAATGTGGAATAAAACAGCTATTAAATCCACACAAATACAATATATTTTTGCTTGTGCAATTTGCTACAGCTGCCGTTTGCTGGCTCTGACTAGTTCTCTCCTGACCATCCAATCAAAGGGCGTGAAAATGCTGACGTTATTGGACGCCAACTAGAGGGCCTCACAGTGGTTAAATTACAAACAGCAACAGTTTTAAGCAAACAAAAAATGGAATCTACCAAGAGCCTGCAATCTTCATTTCTGCTGGCCTTCTGGCAATACGTGATGTGACGGCTGTAATCTAATTGGATAGAAACTTCAATTTACACCTGGTGGCACTGTTCCTGGCAGCTTTGAAATAGAATAGACTATTGGGAATAATTAAATTCATATTCATGGACAAAAAAACATAAATGATTTATATGTAAGTCAGTGATCCTGATAGCGTTTAGGCCAGCAGAAGAGGCCTTGCTGGCCCAGAAGGCCCACCACTAAATTTTTATGATTACACAAATTAGCAATTTGTTCAAATGTACAGCTCACCAGGCACCAGACATTTGGATTATAGGAAAGGACTGAGGAATTTGCACTCTTGTTGTGCCATAAGATTTACTCATGTACAAATTTGATATGCAAGTGTTCAACTAGCAGCTATAAGCTATGATTTAAATACATATAACACCCAACAAGCCTTGGATGATAGCCCTCATTTTTGGACTAAAAGGAACATATATTATGCATATATGTATATTAATAATAAAATACAAGTTTAAAGACTAACACTGTAATTAGGGGGAAAAAGACTACAATGAGCAGGGATCGATGTAACATGAAATATTTACACATGAAATGTAGTGCAACACAAAAAGGCTAGACGTTTATGGCTTAATTAGTTATTAGCGCCAGAACACTTGCCAGGATGTTTGCGATGAATAATAGACGACGTTTTGAAGGTCATTAAAAGGAAAGCAGGGGGAAACGCTGTGTGCATCGCTTGCCAAACGCTTGCAGATTAACAATGCCACACACTACAGGCAAGCTGAGGCTAATTTGTCAAATACTCCAGCAGGGCCATCTGTGGTACTCCCTGACAAATGTCCCCCTCTTTTGTCATAAGGA
Organism: Silurus meridionalis; assembly: GCF_014805685.1. Lineage (NCBI taxonomy): Eukaryota > Metazoa > Chordata > Actinopteri > Siluriformes > Siluridae > Silurus > Silurus meridionalis. Next base: position 6,138,390 of record NC_060904.1, on the reverse strand, counting down.
CATGTGTCTTGCCCACGCTAAATTAATGCCTTTTTTGTATTTTGCAGCACATTTATTTGTCACCCAGGTACCTGTCTCAAATCAATCATGCTGTATTATGGAGGCTTGACAGGACAAGAGATGCTTTCAGGAAATGATAAGGACAAGGAAAATGTTAAGAGAAAAAAACATGTCGGGCTTTAAACAGACTATATGAATTTGTCCTAATTATAAAAATGAAGCTTATTTTTATTATTGTTTCTTAGCATTAATATTCTCAATAATAATAATAATAATAATAATAATAATAATAATAATAATAATAATACGTTTATTTAAATCACATTTTGTACTTTAAATACAATATATATATATATATATATATATATATATATATATATATATATATATATATATATATATATATATATATATATATACAATACAGTGAGACAAAGTTATTATGTCAAGCAGGCAAAATGGCACTAATGGAACATTTCCTATAGATAAATAAAATCAACAAACATTTTCTACAGACCAAATAGTGAGAGAAAAACTATTTTAGCAAGGACAGAATAATGTCACCAAACACAAAACATAAGACAAAATAATAAATCTGAGCAAGTTCAAAGTAATTAAATATTAAGTAAGATTAAATAAGAAAATAATTAGGCCAAAATACATACAGACAAAAATACTTAATACGCATTAAGACAAGTGTTGTTTTGAGATTGTAAACTCTGTTTGTACAAGAGTTTTGTATTAAATACTTCCTGCTTGGACTCTTCTGTACATTCCTGTCTTCACTGTAGACCTCTACCACTAGCCTGCTGTCAATAAAGGTGAAAGGTGCTTTAGACTTGTCATATCTACTTTACGGTATAGTGAAATTTTTTCTACACATTTCCCAGTGATGTTAGTAGCTGGGGTCAGAGAGCAGCCATTAAACAGTATCCCTTGAGCACTGAGGGTTAAGGGCCTTGCACAGGAGCCCCAAAAGTGTCAGTTTGGCGATACCAAGGCTTGAGCCCCCGACCTTCTGATCAGTAATCTAGAGCCTTAACCACTGATCTACCACCTCCCGTGTACACTGTTACGAAAAGCACTATGTGTAGTCCACCTCCACTTTTTATCTCTGTACAGTTTGCATTTCACTGAGCTAGTTGCCGACTATTTCTTTTTTATTCTCCTTTTTAATTGTATATAGTCTCGTTTATGGTTATTGTAATTTGTATTGTATACGAGTAAAATTTAACAGAAACAAAGCTAATTCTGTGCCTTGTTTATGTCTTTTTCTCCCAGATATAATCACAAAAACATGTTACACCCCTTTACATTAGATGTAATTGTATTGGGGTATTAGTACTTGGTAACAACAACGTACAAAAGCTTATGCTTGCATTTCTTGAAGTGGATAATGTTTCGAAACTTTGTCCTATTAAACAAGCTAGTCTCTTTCAGCTTCAGTTTGAAATGTTGTTTGCCACATTTACTTCCAGAATTTGTTTAATTAACTGTTTACTTCCACTCGTCCCCTCAAATACAATTCCCTAAATAGATTTTAAACAAATCAGCAGCTGGGAGCATCACATATTTATATTTTATTTCAGGCTTATGATTTCATAGCCTTCCTTTGCTTAAAGGTGACCATATTTGTTCAATGTTAACACAAGCTTTGGAAATGTGGACATTTAATTGCAATTTCTGACCTGCCTAATGAGTTTTAATTAAGCAATTAGCACATTACTAACTCTGCATTTACATATGCTAAAAAAATGTCTTCAAAATCAATGTCATTTAAATAGAAGTGTAAATACAAAAAAAAATCAGATATTGCATGGACTAGAAAATAGTAGTAATGAGACAAAGACGAAGTAACGTAGTAAAGCAGATAAAATGACACCAAACATTTTCTACAGACAAAACTGTCAGACAAACAATGTCTACAGACAAAATAATCTCATCAAATGTTTGTTACAGACAATATAATAAGGCTCATTGAGCCAATGAGACACTGCATAAACAGTGACAGCAGGACAATTCTAGGGTAAACCTGTATATACAGACACAATAATGGCATTGAGCATTTCCCACAGACAAAATAATGGCATAAATATTTCCTACAGACAAAATAATCAGTCAAATAATACCTACAGACAAGAAATGTCATCAGACATTTCCTATAGACAGAACAATGTGAAAAAGACATTTCTTACAAAAAAGAAACTGATGCCAAACAACACAGAGGAATGAAAAAAACTGAGGATAGACAACACATGCTGAAAAAAAAATATTGAGGGCAAACAATATGTCAGTGAGAGTACTATTTTAATGTACCCTAGTGAGTGAATAGCTCTTTTCTCGTTAGTCTTAGGGTAAAGGTAAAGTTGTGGCAACGGAGCAGGTCAACAATGCCAATCTCTCAATTTTATCTAAGCTAGCATGACACTTTTACTGTACACTTTACACTCTACTCACACTCTGATCTATTTTTTTAAGAAAAAAGAAAGGCAGACATTTATTTGAAGAGGCCACTTCCAAACAAAGGTATATATTCACCATAATCACTGTTACAGCCACCATGAAAAACAGCCAAGCATGTAGTATTACTGTTTTTCACAATGACTAAGTATCCATGGAATTATTTATAATGCTCAGCCTGTCACTGTCAATATAATGCATTAGCTTCATGTATGTGGAATCTGTAGCAAAAAATGTATACTAATCATTAATATTTATGATTGAACCTTTAACCAGGCTTACAGAAAACAAAATAATGAGTGGCAAGCGATCCAAAATCGTGCTTCCAAACTGATTTCTCGAAATAGAAATATTGCGTGTATTAGGCTGAAATCAATTATAAATACCCCGGAAAGGGAAAAAGACTGGAGAGCAATCTTTATACAGAGTGTGGGAATCTAATCAGAAATGAAATATAGATGTTGTTTTTTTCCGTCATACTGAGGTTGTTTACAGGTCTGGGCCATCGTCCAAATAACTCTTCGTTTTAATAGCATTTTTCAATTTCAGATTAATTTATGGCTGCCGCATAATAATTGAAACAAATTGCTTTATCAATTGAGCCTACATTTGGGGAACCTATCCATTTCATTCTCTCAGAATAAGCTGCTAATATTTTCTGAAGAGTTATCAATTTTAGATATGGCTTAAACCTAGACTGATCTTTAGCCAGCTGTTCTATGATTTAAACGTACCTGATTTTATTAATGTGCTTGTGGCTGATTTGGATAGCATTTTCATTTAATTTCCATAAATTCCATTGGTTTCTTGTAGGCATTTTACATCAAGATTTTGAATCATTGCCACAAATTTATCTTTGCAAACATGAAGAATATATATTGTAAGTGAATGTCCCTGTTTCTATATTTTTCCCAAACAGGTCACTGCAGCAAAAATAAGCTAGCAAATGGTGGCACAGGAGCTCTTAGGAGTGCATTTAGTAAAACTTTTGACAATTTTCTGAGCAATAAGAAGATCAGAGATTGGTGTTAGTGTCTAGGATCACAAAATGTATTTCAACATATGTAGATCCACTTTGTAATATATCTTTTATGAAAAAGGAATATGGTTCCAGAGTGCACATCATAAGCAGAGAATAGCCTGTAGCATATCCTGTATATACTTCCAGGTCAGTTCTTTTCATGATGAAATTATTATTATTTTTTTCTGCATACTCTATTAATAATTAATTTTAATTTGATTTCAAGATGTGTGATGAAACAAAGAGAAATATTCAAATTGAGTCAACATTCTATTTCACAAAATCATTTTATGGGGTAAAAAGGGGGAATTGGTTTGGAACTAACAAAAACGATTCAATAAACAGTAAAATATATTAAAAATAATTATAAGTTAATAAAATATTCATTTACATTCAAATAAAAATGCTGAAATATATATATATATATATATATATATATATATATATATATATATACATATATTTTCTTTTGTGGAATTCTGTTCATGCTGATTTTTTTTCTCTTTCTGTGTACTTTATGCATAATCAATTTTAATAAAATTTTAAGATGTGTGATCATACAAAGAGTAATATTTAAATTTAGTCAACATTTTATGTTATAGAATTATTGGAAAATGGAAACAAAAACAAATCAATAAAAATAAAATCAAATAAAAAGAATTTTAAATTAATTTAATTAAATGTTTTAATTAAATGTAAATAAAAAGCTGATTCATTGCATTTACATATTCATCCGACAATGAGAAAATTATTGACCTAACCTTTATGGTCTGTGCATGTTGTGGGTCCATGTACGTTATTTTTTAACCTTGAGGTATTTGGGTTTGTGGAACTCCTGAGCAATCCAGATTTAAAATAACTTATCAACCAACAGCTCATAATCCATCAATGGTTTCTGCTAACATTCTGGCTTCTTTTTCTTGTCCTATTGCCATATTCAAAATCTTTAGACACATCTCAGAACAACCCCGAACACTGCCACCCTACCCCACACTATATTGTAAGAAATTGTCTGCGATCTCTGAATACGTTACTCTAGTTTGCAACATTATTTCTCATTTGTAAAAAGTGGACATTTTCTCCTAAGAAAAGACTGAAATCCAATATTACTTCTAGGTTAGAATTGGATGTTAGATTGGAAATATTTTGCACTTTTATGACATTGATCAAATTTGGTATTGTGAGATTGGGAGAAAAAATGAATAGAAAAGTCTTCTCTATTTTACGTGTGTTCGGAAACAATAAAAGGTCCCCCCACACACACTTTTCTGCTTTCAATATTAAATAAAAAAAAGGAATGACCACATTGTAATTCACATGTTGCTTTTTTCAATTGTGAATCAAAACCAGTAAATGCAACATACCCAGATCTTTCATTTACCTAATAATTCTTCATTACCTTTAACTTCTTATGTGAAACATTTTACGAACACCAATTGTGCATTAGATCATTAAAAAACACTCATTTTATTTGATCTGCTTAACAAATATTATTCATTGGATTTCAGGCCCTGATCATTGTAGCAATACTGGCAGCATGTGCAGGTACATTTCAATTTAGCTTTCATTTGGAACTCAGTTCCTAGAGGGTTTTTTTTTATTATTTACATTTAATCTAACTGTGAACTAACATGGATTAGCTGGCTGTTTGTAAAACATAAAATACTGCTCCTTCAATCAGACCCAGCATGAGAGGTGTCATTGTAACAGTGTTCATTTTTTGCAGAGCAAACATTGTGAAAATACTTTCCGGTTTATTTACTCAGCTCTAATACCTCTTTGCTCAAAGTAACACAAAAGAGGGAAAAATAAAAAGGCAATCTAGCATCAAACAATGTTTAAGATGCATAAGCAGCACTGGACACTGTCCCATTTTTCTTCAGTAATTTCATTGCAGTGTCTTTTACTCATTTATCAAAATGGCTGATCTGACAGCTGTAGTTGTTAGTTCTAATCTTTTTCAAACTTTACTCATTGAGCAGATGCATATGGGAGGATGTTTGAAGGAGCCTGGGCGGAATGTAAAACTTATGTACCTACTTGTCTGTTGTAGTGCAGCTTGAAACTCTCTTACTTGTGTGCATGCATCAGCAATACTGATAATGATTAGATGGGTCTGCTATTTGTAGTTGCCTTTTAAATATTTTGTTGGGAATTTTTGATTGATTAGCCACTATATGGAGTTCAGGATTTAAAAATGATAACCTATCTTTTACCAGAACAGGCTTTCATTTAAAAGAAAAGCAAATGTGTTTGAGGTGTGCATAAGTAAGATGAGCTATGATGCATTATCAGTATGTTGAGTTCCCAAATGGGGATTAAAACTTTAAGGAAGACATCAGACCGACAGACCGACAGACCGACAGACCGACAGACAGACAGACAGACAGACAGATAGATAGATAGATAGATAGATAGATAGATAGATAGATAGATAGATAGATAGATAGATAGATCAGACGTATTGGCATACATACATACATACATACATACATACATACATACATACATACATACAGTATATACATACATACATAAATACATACATACATACTGACACACTATATGCACAAAAGTTGTGGACACTGGAGATAGAACTTTATTGTCAGTGCATCGTGCAGGTCCATAGCAACGAAATGCAGTTTAGCATTCACCAGAAGTCAGTGTGATACTAAAGCAAGAACCTCAATGAGCATAATTCAACAAGTCTCCTTTCATTGCAGCCACAGCTGCACCACCTGCATACATCATCTTTATCAGATCTGATAAAGTGACCCCAAAAGTGACTCAAAAGTATATATGGTTCATGAAAAGCATAGCTGCAATTAAAAAATGTTTTTTATTGTAATTATATTAATAATAATAATTATCATTATCATTATTTCTACTATTACTACTACTACTACTACTACTTGGAGTGTTTGTATTTCACAAAAATCTCATGTATAGGTTATACTATGTGTGTTATGAAGATCCAGACTGACAGAAACAGTATTTTCAGTGACACATCTTGCCACTAGTGTCTGTCCTTCATATTTGATTTTCTGCAGGACAGCATTGAGTGTGTGAGGTCACACTTCTGACATTTTCCACACAGAGCCTCCTGTAGAGTCAAAATGAACTGACTGGGCATGCTGGTGAGTGTGTGTGTGTGTGTGTGTGTGTGTGTGTGTCCTGGAGAGACATAATGGTAAGCGTGTGCGCAGGACCAAAGTGTGTAGAGAGGAATGATGGTGCGATGGTGTGCATGTATGTGTGAGAGGAGAAGTTTGTGGTGTATGAATGTGTATATGTTACATATGTTACGTGTGGGTGGATAGGAGCTTTGTGTATGTGTACATGTGTGTGTATGTGTCCAAAGACAGGTCACCAGGTTGCCGGAAGAGAAGGCACAAACACCAGAGGACAACACAGGGTGAGCGATGACTCAATCAGCCCAGAGCACCTGTTTTCTTTCTCTCTTTCTCTCTCTTTCTCATACACACACACGCACACGCGCACACACACACACACACACACACACACATATACACACACACACACACACACACACACACACAGACTAGCAAAGCAGTCACAGTCGTAAATATACACAGCTAACTACATCTATTTAAAACAATGTCATATATAAAAATGAAGATTGTTAGAGGTTTATATATAATTTAAATTTTACCTGAAATTAACATCAACCCTTGCACAATCCCACGATTCCATTTAGGAATAGTGTTGTGTGTGTTGCTTCTCGCTGCCTTACATATTCACCTAGTTGATGAAAAAAACCCGGATGATGAAATCCAGTGTCATAGGGCGAGTGGGTATATGTTCCAACAAATTTATCAATAAAAAAAAAAAGATATATATATTTCTTAAAATACTTGTTTCTGCTAATAGGGAATTTATTATGAGGAATAGTGTGTCATTATTTGTTCACTTTAGGTTTGGCTGAAAGTTCAAACTGCAAAATCATCTCTACAGTTTGGGAAGTCATTTTTCAGTTTGCATATTTCTTGTTCAATTCATTCTTTTCAAATATTGTTGTTGTCATTTTTATGATTTCTAGTTACATTGGCATTTCTTTACTAATAACCGTTCAATGATGTCACATTAACAGCAGTGATTCAGAAGCACATTTCATTTCCACCACTTAGCAAAGACCAAATACCAAAAGTAGTATACCATTTTAACCAGCCTTTGCATGTGTTTTAGCTTTCTGATTAAGACCATGGACATTTGGTGGCACCCAGATGAGGATGGTTTCCCTTTTAAGTCTTGTTCCACTCAAGGTTTCTTACTCATTCCCCATCAGGGAGATTTTCTTTGGCATCATCACCACTGGCTTGCTCATTAAACTTACATCCTTCTATTACCACTTTATCTTTGTAAAGCTGCTTTGAGACAATTTCCATTGTTAAAAGCACTATACAAATAAAAATGAATTGAAATTAAATTGAATTGAATTTAGCAGCTGTTCAGATTTAGCTTGAAGTTTCAGCAAGGAGTGTTTTTTTTGGACAAAGTAAAATATAAGATTTGTATGTGCTTTTTGAACAACTGGACTGGATGATTTCGAGTGGCCTGCTATAGAGCTCTGACTTTAACCCTTTGGGATAAATTGGAACACTGAATGCACCCCAGGCCTCCTCATCCTACATCAGGACCTGACGTTACTAACACTCTTGTGGCTGATTGAGCACAAATCTCTACAACCACATTCCAAAATCTAGTGGACAGTGGATCTAATGTTCCCTAAAGAGTGACATTTTTTATAACAGCAAATGGACACTAAATGGTGAATGAAATTTCTTCTAAAAAAATCACATATGAATCTTATTGTCAGGTACCCATATGGTTTGACAATATAGAAAATAAAAACAGTATAATATTGTATTGACACAGTGTATAATGTTTTCCAATATTGCTGTAATAGTGCAAACCTTGAAAAAGACTAAACAATCACTAGTATCAGGACCAAGTGTCACATATCCAGTCCCTGTCTTTCCACCCACTCACCACCAAAGTGCACCACGGCTACCAAGACTGTTTCCTATTGGATTACTGTTCCTAGAAGCCCCTGCCTGGGAACCAATTACCAACTCCTTCTTATTCCTAACAGGAGGGCTTTAAAAGAAACACCCACACTCTCTCACATTGCAGTGTATTGACTATGTAATGGGTTATTGTTTTGTCTATGTGCACCAGTGTTTCAACGTCTTGCCATGCTATGGTCCATGTTTCATATTACATTGCTTTCTTGTGTTTGGCCGAGGATTGTTTACCTACGTTCATGATTGTTTGCAGCCTGCCACGACCTTTGCCTGTTTCTTGGATTACCCTTTTGTCTTGTTTGCTGTTGTTGACCCTGCCGGTTTCATAAATAAAGCCAGCATTTGGATCCCTACTTCTGTTGTCACTCCTTTGTCATGCTAACTCAACCCGTGGTCACAGAATACACAGTCACCAATTTCTGGAGTCTCCAAGACACCATGGACCCAGTTTACCCGTTACTTCATCTTCAGCAAGGAGGCTCATCTATAGAGGAGTATGTAGACCGGTTCTGTCAGTTATCAGACCAAGTACCATTTAATGATACTGCTTTAAAAGACTCAATGAGCCAAACAAATCATGGTTACCAGGCGGGAAATGCAAAGGCACAATTGAGGACTATATGGACTATGCCCTGGGGCTAAGTGGTTCTCTCGTCATCGTGGAAGAGGCAGAGGATGGTGTAAAAGCCCCTAAAAAAAATCCCAGGTCCAGTTATTTGGGTGGCTGCCATTCCAGAGCCACATCCTAAGATGGCTGCCGTTCCACAGTCACGTTCCAAGATGGCCACCATTCCAGAGCTATGTCCCTGCCCGAGATGGCTGCCGTGCCAAGGTCCCTGTTCGAGATGGCTGCCGTGCCAGAGCCTCCGGCCATTATGGAGACCAAGCTGCAGTTTTATAGCCATCATGGATGCCACTCCTGTGCTCCAGAGCATAGTGAAAGTGGCAGCTGAAAACACCAAGGTACTCCACAGGCGTGGGATGCGAGTTTCCAGTGTGTTGGATCCAGCGGGCATCCCAAGGGTCTCGGCACTGGCCATCAGAAAGACTGTTCGCCTCTCCTCAGCACTCCCTGTGATGGTGCTCGCTATTCTGTGTATTTGGGCACACTGCTCTGCTCTCAAATCTGAGTCTGCTCCAGCCCATGAGCCTAACCCTGAGCCTGCTCCAGTACACAAGAGTGACCCCAAACCTGCTAAAGCTGAGATGGCAGCTCCAACTGCAGAAGTTGTTTCTGCCTGATTTGCCTTGGTTTCCTGAGCCATCAGCACCACCCTAGTGGTCGTCTGCACAACTGTGGGAATCATCAGACCAAGCTGATCTGCTGCATTCGTCAACGACTCTGCCTTCTGTACAAGCTGGCATGCCAGATACTCCTGTGAGCCCAGGGGAAACTGCTCTCCTTGAGGGCAGCGTACGTACCGGGCTATCTAAACAATGGAACAGATGGCCTTTTCAGACAAGGGCTTAGACCCAGGGAATGGCGACTCCACCCTCAATTGGTGGAGCAGATCTGGGAGAGATTCAGCAGGGCTCAGATAGACTTGTTCACACTGTTCCCTCTGGTTCTCCCTTACACCTTCAGTCCCTCTAGGGCTGGATGCCAAGGCTTGGACCATCTCCAATCTAGAGCTTTCTCCATGAGGAGGTTTTATGCCGCTAGATGGCTGTTTAGTGTATAGTGCGATCAGCACCAATCGTATACAGTTAACCTCTAGGTCCTCCTGTTTCTCCCTCTGTTCTGTCTCCGCTTCACTACCGTCCTGGACTATGTCATGTTAGGAGCGTCTGGAAGCAATTCCTTAGAGAGTGCACCATGCCTACCAAGACTGTTTCCTATTGGACTACTGTTCCTAGAAGTCCCTGCTTGGGAACCAATTACAGACTACTTCTTATTTCCAGCTGGAACTTATTAAAAGGAACACTTACATTCTCTCACATTGCAGTGTATTGACTATGTAATTGGTTATTGTTTTGGCTATGCCAGCCAGTGTTTCAATGTCTTGCCATGCTATGTTTCATGTTCCATTGCTTTCACGTGTTTGACCCAGGATTGTTTACCTATGTTTATGATTGTTTTCAGCATGCCATGACCTTTGCCTGTTTCTTGGATTACGCTTTTGTCTTTCCTCTCATTTATCTGTTTGCTTTTGTTGACCCTGCCTGTTTAGACCACTCACTTAAATAAAGTCAGCATTTGGATCCCTAACTCTGTTGTCACGCCTTTGTCACCAAATTAACCCGTGGTTACACCGAGCTTTTCAGTCAGAATATTGCATTTAAAGCAGCTTCCCACTCTACTGGCACTCTACAAAAGGAACATGCCAAGGTCGTAAAAAAAAAAAAAATTATATATATATATATATATATATATATATATATATCCTTTCATCTAATCAAATCCTTTCTGTTTCAGTGGCATGATGATACCATTTGCACCGTGTCATTAACAAACAGAAAAAATTATTAAGAATTCAAAGCTCACCCAAAAAGGATTTAATTTGTATCTATTTCATATACAACATTCACACAGAAAAAAGATTCCATTTCAAATAATCAGCATTTTCCAGCAGTGTATGAGTTGTCATTTCTTTTTTTCATGATTTCCTTTTCTTAATTTATTTCTTTAGCGTTTGCTCCTATTTATTTTTCTCTCTGGTTTATTTTATTAACTACAAATACAATAAAAAAATGTTCTTCTACTAATAAATAAATAAATTCAACCCTGATTATCTATTCATCATGGCACATGTTAGTCGGTGGGAAATTTTAGGCAGCAAGTAAATACTTTGTTACTAAAAAGAAGCAGGAAAAATGGGCAAGCATAAGGATTTGAGTGAGTTTGAAGAAGCTAATGATGTTAGTGTTTGAAGGGGTCAGGACAGTTTTGGCTGCAAAAGGGGGACAAATACAATATTAGGCTGGTGGTCATAATGTTATGGGATGGATGGATGGATGGATGGATGGATGGATGGATGGATGGATGGATGGATGGATGGATGGAAAGATAGATGCAAGGATAGATGGAAGGATAGATGGAATATTAAACCATACAAATTCACTTTGTTTTAGAGTAATATAAGGAATGAAGGCAGACATATTTCTGGTCAGTTCTGTGCCTTTACATGCTGTGTTTAGACCATCATTATTGTATTACAAATATATGTTAGATTTGCTAAATAAATTAAATATTCTTAAACTTATTTGCCACTGTTCCTATTACAAAAGTTCAAAATGATTACACTCCAAAGCAACCTCTAAATAGTTCTCTTAATATCATAAAAATGCATTTTAGAACAATACAAATATATTTGTTAATCCACTTCATAGAACAATATACTGTTATCAACAAGGCAGAATTTTTTTTTTTTATTGATATAGCCACTTTCACATATCCATCACTCCTGTTTCCATTTGCGATCAACAAGAATGTGTAGACAGCACTGTATTCCCAAGAGTCTTATAGACCAACATCTGTTCCAGCAGTATCTCATGTACTGGTCAATTATCCAGAGCCCCTGGACAGTTGTCTTACCCAGTAGCTTATACAACGAAACTTATTAAACGTTCCTGTTGATGACAGCATCGTCGAGGCTTATCAGTTATATAACCTGCTTTAGACGTTCGGCTTGTGATATACTGATGTGCCCTAATTGGCCCGTCTTCATAATGAATCAGAGCCAAAGTCTGCTGGCTCAAGATTCTGCAGATCTGCCAATCTATCCAAATTTGTAATCATAAAGCCAAGACAGTTAGTGTAGCAAATAAAGCAATTATTTTTTCCAAAGCCAAAAGGAATGATTGGGAGTGTAAAAAAAGTGGGTAGAAAATGTCTTTGGTTGTTTCAATGTTTCAGTTTTCATCCACGTACAACGATGAAGAGCTGTGCTTTTCTTTTTATAATATTATTATTATTTTTAGATGTTAATCTTTCCTTAGCAACAAGTATTTGGATATAAGCATTAACTACAACTCATTCCACTGTAAAAAGTTCTACTTTAACTTTAAATGGAAGAAACCTTCCTGACTCTCCAAGTAGGAATTCTTAGCTGAGGTGGGCAAAGTCTCTTTTATACTTTTTCATCATAAATTGACAATGTACATGTGTATTTCATTGAATACAAGTGTTTCTTTTCAGTAATAATAAACATGAGATTAACCATTACAAAATGTGTTTGAGGTTTCTTTGGAGATTTTTGGAGGGGTTGAATAACATTATCAATAGCATTTTCACAATACCAGATTTTTTCTTAGAGATATTATATATAGGTTTTAAGGAGCAGAAACAACCAGCCATCCAACAAGACATGCAAAAAAATTATATTTTCCTGTATCTGTCACTAAAATCTATGTCAATATGTTGGTCGTAAAACATAGTCGGGAACTAGGGTTAAATACGTAACCTAGAGATGTTCCCCTTCGGGAACTCGAGCTGCATCACACCACTTTGGGAACGAGTGTCCAATCACACCATACTAATCAGTCCTTGCCTAGTTTGTCTGTGCACAACCAGAATGCAGGAAAGAGGAGCCAAAAGTGGCTTTGATGTCGAGGTCATAGAACCTGATAAAGTTGCTTGGGGTGGAACAGCCTGCAGCGTTGCATATTTCCTGGAGAGAAACTCCAGCGGACCAGGCCGTAGAGGCCGCCATACTCCGGGTGGAATGAGCCTTGACTCCAAAAGGAGTGGAAAGACCAGAGGACTCATAAGATGAGGAAATGGCATCCACTATCCATCTGCTGAGAGTCCGCTTATTAGCAGAAAAACCTTTCCTATGAGGGCCATAGCAGACAAACAGCTGCTCTGACTTTCTCCACGGATATTTGTCCAGTGCTTGCACAGTCGAGTTTGCTTCTCCTGGTTGTTGCAGTACAACAAGTCATGAGGGAGCTGTAGGCACCTTAGGCACATACCCATTTTTAGGGCAGAGAAATGCACTGGCCATGCCAGGGGTAAACTCCAAGAGAGACGGGGACACGGAAAGAGCCTGTTGGTTCCGACTCTCTTGAGGGAGGATATTGACAGAAGAAAAGCGGTCTTTACAGACAGGTACCTAAGAGCCACCTTGGCCAAAGGCTCGAAGGGGTGGCTCAGATAGAGCTGCCAAAACAACAGCCAAGTCCCAGACAGACACTCTGGGTCGTATCCCGGGCCTTAGACTTCTTGTGCCGCATAGGAAACATTTCATGAGAGGGTGTTTCCCCAGCGACTGCCCCGCGGGCGGGGCACAATAAGCTGCAATAGCGGACACATAAACCTTCAGGGTTGATGGGGCCAACCCTGTGGCAAACTGTTCCTGCAAGAACTCCACAACTGAACCAACCGGGCAGTTGACTAACTGGTAGTGCTCACACCACATGGTGAAAAGATGCCATCTAGTGTCTTAGTCTCTTAGAGTAAATCTCTTAGGGGAACGAGCCATCCCAGAGTGGCTGGAGCAATGCCCTGCAGCCGTTAAGGCCTCCTGAGAGGCGGCGGGTCTCCTCCATCCGCAGCAATCTCTCAAGGCTGGTTTCTGACCCTTTCAAAATGGCTGGAGCAATGCCCTGCAGCCGTGGATGCTTCCTGAGAAGTTTCACGTCCCCTCCATCTGCAGCAATCTCTTGGAGAGAGACTGTGCTCCGAAGCACATCCTGTAGTAGAGCTAACAGCCTGGCCTCCTAGTGGTGGTGAGAAGGTACAAGCACCGTGTAATGAGGTGTTACACCGCCTTCCTTGACATAGATTAATCTGGGCTTAGAGTGTTAGAGTGTTTTGGGGGTTTACGATGCCCAGCCATGCCGGGCTGGGGCTGCGCCCGTTGAGGAGCCCCATTAGAGCGGCGAGGAAGGTACTGCTGGAAGGCCGCCTAAAGATGCCTTTCTGTGGCAACTAAAGCTGACATAGAGTGACCAATGGGGGAGAGCACTCTCCTCGAAGAGGGCTCTCCTGGAACGGAGCGTGCGCATAGCCATACGGCTACACCACGAACAATCATCTCTCTTAAGAGCCGACTAAGCATAATTCATGTGTGTGTCCCGTAATAAAACGGGGGCAAGTTTTAAATGCTCACGCATTTTGCAGCTTCCTGGTTTGCGGCGTCGCCTGTCGATGACGTCACGACTTGCCGAACTTAAGATACATCAGACTACAACTCTTGATTTTTACAAAGCAAACTTGAAAAGTGCTAATTTAAGTGTTTTAGGAAGGGGTGGGTCTTCAACCATCGCTTAAAGGGGATTCCATTGTTCAGACATCTAGGGGCAGTTCATTCCACCACCTCGGTGCCAGAACAGAGAAGAACCTTGAAGTATACTTACCTCTAGTCCTAAAAGAAAGTGGTACCAGTTCAGCAGTGCTGGAGGATCTTAGACAGCATGGTGCAGTGTGAGATGTTATGAGGTTTCTGAGATAATGTGGTGCTGATCCATTTTTGGCCTTTTAGGCAAGCATCAGTGTTTTGAATCTGATATTTGCAGTTACTGGAAGTCAGTAAAGGTAGCAGTGGGTGGTGTGAGAGAACTTTGGCAGATTGAACACAAGTCGTGCAGCTGCGTTTTGGATCACTTGCAGTGGACAAATAGCGTTCAGAGGAAGACCTGCCAGCAGAGAGTTGCAGTAGTCCAGTCTCGAAATGACAAGAGACTAAACAAGCACCTGGGTATGAGCGACCTTCCAGTTAGAAAGCAAACTGTTCCCATGCTGATCCACAGGAACCAAGGCTCCAGAGGGTAGATAAGAAAGTCTTGTGGTAGACTGTGTCGAATGCTGCTGAAAAGTCAAGTAGGATAAGTACAGATGACAGATCGAGCAGCATGCAGCTTTTCATAAACAGCCAAAAGGGCCATCTCTGTGGAATGCATCTGCATGGACTAGGTCTCCTCACCTAAATACATAAAAATCTGAAGTTCTGGTGTCCACAAACTTTTGTCCAATTATTGTGGGAGATTTAAACATCTGTGTCCAAGAGCTTTGTTTAGCCTATGTAATGTGCATCACATCAGCTATAAAAGAAAAAAAAAAAAATTTAAATCACAGCTTCATATATAGTAAGTAGGAGTAAGGATCTTTTAATTATGCAATTTTTTTTTAACTCTGTCACATAATATGAAATTAATTGGATTCTTGTGGAGATATTTAATAATATTTGCAAAATAGACAAACAAATAAATGCAAATTAAATTGACATGAAATAAGAAGATTAATTTGAGACATAAACGATGACAACCTAGACACACACACACACACATATATATATATATATATATATATATATATATATATATATATATATATATATATATATATATATATATCGCTCCCAATTAACAAACAACATGATTCACATACAGACCGAATTTGATATAAAACCTGAAGTATAGCATAAATATTTGTTGATATTATACAGTTCTGAGTTAAATGGTGAATATGCCTGTATGTTCCTGAATTTTAATCTCACTCCATTTCCTTAACAGAACTCTACATGGCCCCATGGGAGGAAAATTGCATTTATTTGCACTCAAACCAGCATGGTGCCCTTTTCACTTTAGAGTTACACTCCTATCAACTAGGCCAGTTGAGTTTTAATTAGAAAAGGCTTTACAGACTCGAAAGCCTTAAGATTTAAGGCACCTAAATTATAGTAAGTGGACCGCACAGCCACTTGGTATAAGCTATGCTAGATAATTGTGTCCTAGAGAATATAATATAAAATACATTACAATTTATCTGAACTCACATATCTGATGCCGGTCTGCACTAAATACAAGAAGTTAGTACGTTGATAGAAAGATCAAAATAATTCACAATAAAAAGTTACCTACTTTTTAGTTACCTTAAATTTTAAAGGGGGCAGACCCCCTTAGAGTAGTATGGCATTCTTCATATCTCCAAAGAGTCTTTAGAATTGATCAGATTTATATAAGAAAGATGCAGCTTTATATTTCACATCCAAAAACACACTTCTTTGAAGAGATTTTCTTGTTCAGTGCTGCTGCTCCTGCTCTCACTGTCTTTTCTATGTGTAAATACGAAGCATTCCGAACTTTTTATTACGTCATGAAGAGCCATAGTCAAACTTTTTGAAACTTATATTGAAACTGAGCCATGTTGGCATGAGAATCCAACTCTTTAACAGTGTAAATAATAGTGTAAATCCATGAAATAGCATTACCCCCTTTAAAGGTCGATAGATCATTAAATTATACAGCAGTTCAATAAATTTGTCTGAATAATTGCATGTATCAATGCACAAATGAGTTATATTAATATATATTGTGTGTGTGTGTGTGTTTGTGTGTGTGTATATAGTATATATACCGACCAGGCATAACATTATGGCCACTGATGAAGCATGACATTATGATCACCCATCTAATATTGTGTTGGACCCCCTTTTGCTGCCAAAAATGTTCTGACCCTTCGAGCATTAACAGCATGAACTTTTTCAGCAATTTGAGCTACAGGAGCTCGTCTGTTGGATCGGACCACACGAACCAGCCTTCGCTCCCCACGTGCATCAATGAGCCTCCGCCGCCCATGACCCTGTTCACCAATGTTACTTTCTTGGAGTACTTTTAATAGATACTGACCACTGCTGAACATCCCACAAGAGCTGCAGTTTTGGAGATGCTCTGACCCAGTCATCTGGCTTTCACAATTTTGCCCTTGTCAAACTCACTCAAATCCTTACGCTACCATTTTTCCGGTTTCTAACACATCAACTTTGAGGACAAAATGTTCACTTGCTGCCTATATATTATATTTTTATATAAATTATATTATATATAAACTGTTCTAAATGTTAAGTATTAATAAACTGGATCAAAAAGGCTCCTAAATTTTTCTTTGGGGAACCAAACATGGATCTTGCTTTATTAAAAAAAGACATTGGTCTCATCTAAAATACATCAATGCAACATGCATTGCATATTGGAATGTTTTTTCTTTTTTTTTTTTGCAGTGTGACAAAAAAAAAAACTCAGAAAACAAAAGAAAACACTATAGAGTGGACTCATTGAGCAGGATTGGGATGCACAAGTAAAAAAAAAAATAAATAAATTGTCAAATCACCTTTATTTTAGCAAGTAGAGATGATTATATACAACATGTGAAGTGGTGCTTAGGTCATACACAGAGGTCAAGAAGATTGAAGATCTATGCTAAGGCCACCCGTATTCTTTTTTTTCCTTAGCTGTGTCAAATCTAAAGGAGTTTTGAGTTGTTGTGAGTGTTAAACCGTCCACAGGGAACTCAAGAGAGTTGGAGGCGAAGCCTGGTTCATCTCTATTTTCCTTCGAGAGAGTCCAATCTTGGCTTTGACAGAACATTGGCAATCATTTCAGCACTTCAGACTGATGAACTCCACAAGCAGAATGTGCGTCATGAAAGGCAAGAGACGCTGTGATTGCTGGTCAGCCAGCTCACCAAGTGCACTCTGGGTAACTCCAATTTGTAAAGGCAATTTATGGTGAAGTTAATAACAGAAGCACCAACAGTGCAATAAGCAGGCATTGATATTACAGCTTGATAAGAATAATTTGCAGCCTATACACTTTTCAAAATGTTGAAACCATGAAATCATCATAAACACCTTTTTTTCCCCAGAAGCACAACAATGACCTGTGTTTTAGCAGATTACCGTCCAACTATGTGATATTAGACTTTGCATGGAGGCATTAATGTGAGTGCAGCTCACTTATAATCTGGTGCTAAAAGCACACAGGACAAATGTCACTTCACAACAACAAAAAAGTCCTGAAATTTGGCATACATTTTTTTCTCAAATAGATCAGGTGGATAAGTTTTAACAGAAAAAAAGCATAAAGATAAAGCATTGCAATGCTAAGGGATTAAAAAAATCCTTTTAACAATTTAAAATTGTTCACATTTTTTATACTTTTTTTGTACCAGTCTGTACTTGTAACGAAACCAAAAGTAATCAGAATGTTAATTTATGTCATTGCATAAACTGGCTAACAGATGTAGAATTAAATGTATTTTTTTTTTCTTTTGTTACTGTAATATTTAAATACAATTTAACAGTAAAGACAAAACAGTCTGGGTTTTTTTTTTTGCTTATAGCCCATACATCTCAAGGTTTGAAGCATTGTGCATTCCAATAGCTTTCTTTTCACCCCAGTTGCAAACTTCTGCCCACACATCTGCCGCTCATTCTAGGTATTTCTCCCAATTCAATGTGGGTACAGTTGTGAATGAAAATTCCAGGAGCTCAGCAGTCTCTGAAACACTCAAGCCAGCCTGTCTCACATAACCATCCATGCCACAGACTGGTACTGAGTCACCCTGCATTGTGATGCTAGCATTAACTGAAACCTTTGTCTGTATGTATTTTATGTACACACTGCAGCTATATGTGTTCCTAATAATGTTGCTGGTAAGTTTATATAGTTTTATACTGTTTTTTTGTGGATATCAAAATTCGACAAATCCCTTTTTATCCATCTAGCACAGCTACCTAACAGAGGCTCTGGAGAATTTTTGCCTAAATATACTTGGATTTTAGAACATTGCAGCTATCCATGAGTTTCTCTATTCTGACTATTCTTTCAGTTCCTGCTAAAGAGAATGAGGCCCAAAACAGGTTGCTGCCACCACCATGCTTCATGTTGGTTTTTAAAGTGATAAATTGTCATTTGAACGTATGCATGCCCAAATTTTTTTGATTGGTCTCATTAGACCATAACACACTTTGACATCTGGTTTAGAGTTTTTTTTTTGTTTTTTTTTTCCAGAGCGAAAGGCTTTCCAGTTAGCCACTATTTTCCATAGCCCAGACATGTGACAAATACAAAAGATTTCTGTCACATGCACAGAGTTATTAGTACTTGCCACATCTTCCTGTAGCTCCTTTATTGTTGCATTGATGATGTCCTGTTCTTGTCACAGTGGTACCCCATCATCTTGACTTGTTGATGATGGCCTTTAGGGTGATCTATTGTACTTCTTAAGTTTAGTTAAATCCTTTGGATGAGATAATATTCATCCTTTGTAAGCTTTGTGCAGACACTGGCTTTAGCAGTCTTATGGAACAAAAATGCCAAGAAGATAAATCCAAAGCAAATTATATTTGATTGTGGTCAATCAGAATTGTGATATTGATATTATGTGCATAAAAATTACTTTTGAAAATGATTTGCGATTGTTTTATTCTAAGGAAAGTCACATGCCAAGTGATAAAAGAGCACATACACTTATATACAGTCAGGTGAATACATTTATGGCATTTGGCAGATGCTCTTTTCCTGAGCGATTTACATTATCTCATTCATACAACCGATCAGCTCTGGGGTTTAGGACCATGTTTAGGGCCCAGGAGTGGCAGCTTGGTGTGGCAAGGATTTAAACTCATGACCTTTGGATCCAATGCCCAGTGTCTTAACCAGAGACAACCTTATCCAGAGCAAATTACTATTATCACACATACAAATTAGCAGCTGAGGGCTTGCTCAAGGGTCCAGCAGTGGCAGCAGTGAGATGTTATCTCACAACCTTCTTTTATAAGAAGTTCAACATTTTAACTACTGGGCTAGCACTTCCTATATGTATAAGTGAATAAGTACTTGAATTATATAAAAAGTGTTACAATATATTTCTTAAGCAGATAATGCAACTTCTTTTTATTAAACCCATCGGAATAAAATGCTGAAATTCATATGTTGACTGGTTCATTTTAAACCCATTATGGTGTTGTTATGTGGTCTTTTGAAAAATATGTCCCTGTCCAAATACTTATGATGCAACTGTATGCCTACATATTTAGAAATAATGAAACTACCATGAACTGACATATCAGTGTATTGTCAGTCAATGTATTTTGAAAGGTACACACCTGCAACAAGTGCCGGTTCCCCCTAAAACATAATAATTAGGTTGACATATTATAACAACTGAAGTAAACATGGAGTATATAATATTGTCCCAGGTGAAAGAGACACATAAATGCTATCTTTCTTCTGACAGTGCATCATGGCTTAGAAGCCTTCCTCCCCAGAAATCCATGCAGAGCTATATCTGCACTGGTGGGGAAGGTGTTCCAGGCAGCGGGTCACCATGGCGATTTTACAGGTGCACCAGTCTGACCTGCTGAAAGACCTGAGCATGGGCAGGGGAATTAGTGAGGAAGCATTTTCAAAACTATGCCGAGCCATGGATCTGTGTCTCTTGCTGTGCCACACAAATGGTAGCGAGACACCTGTGGATCAATCTCATGGGCATCAGGGATAGGAACAAGGTGCTACTCCTAGATGGCCACATGTCACCTTTCAGTCTTTTTCTGACTTTGATACACTGATCAGTAGGTTCTGGTAGGCCAAGACACACACAGAAGGGTTTCATACATTTTTTCCCTGCCGTGTAGACAGCCTGGACCCAGTCAGGTTCCAATGAGGCATGAATTCCAGAAACAGAGTGTAGCAAGTCATAGTTATAGGGCTGGTAAGTTTAAGTGTAAGGGTCCCACTTTAGGCATGTGTCGTCGTCACGGGCTGGGGCGCTGTCTTAAATGGCTGTCCAGCTCAAGGGATCTGGAGAGGTCCCATTCATTTCCTTGAATTCTCACTACAGCATTTATGATGCTGCCTTGCACAACTGCAGAAGCCTTTTACATATATCAAAGCCGACTGCGTTGGCACCACCTGAACAGGCTAGTGCAGCAGTTTCTGCTTCATGCACAGGACATGTACCTGTCCCTCAGAGCGATTTACATTCTGGGAATAAGAATGTGGGAGCAGACTTGTGGTCCAGACAAGCTGTGACACACAGGGAATGAAACTCCACCCCAAAATAGACAGTTCTGGGAAAGACCTTAGGAGGCAGAGGCTAACCTCTTTGATCACTGGAGACAGCACAATGCCACCTGTGCTTTTCTCCGACTTTTCTAGCTCCCCCAGATCTGGACAGAATGTCCCATACATGGCCCAGCCTGCATCTTTACACATTTCCCCCAATTGTTCTGCTCCAGGGAGCCATATGACATATTATGCACCATTTCACTGCCAAGTTGATTCAGTGCTGAAGTTCCTGCAAGGAAAATTCTTTGCAGGTACAGGTCCTGCTAGGCCTCCCTCCACTAGAAAAAGCTATGCCCTTAGATTGTGTCCTTTGGAGGTTGGTGTATATAATTGTTGATTTGCAAACTCTGTCAGTTTTGTCATCCTGCCTAGACTTTGCCCCTGGACTAGTCAAAGATATTTTGCATCCTCACCCTAGTTATCTTCCTAAAGTTCAATTTTCGACCAAGCATCTGGTTTTTTATATGCTTTGGGGGCCACAACCGGAGGCAGCTGCCCCTAGGCAAACAATATTACATTTGGTGTGGGATGCCTTTACCCTGGCCTACAAATGGTGTGGTCAAGTTCCACCTCTAGGAATTAGGGTCCATTTAACCAGGAGAGGTGCATCCAAGTGTCTCCATGCAACAATTATGCGATGTGGCAGGCTGGTCCTTCCTGCACTTGCTCAGGTTTTATAGTTTGGATGTCCATGCTACTCCGGGCTTGTTTGAGTTAACATCCCAAAACTATGCCTGATATCTCTTTAATATTTGTGTGCACACTCTACACAACTTTAAGGGTTTCAGACACTTTCTGTGCAGCGGTGCTGGTATTCTCGTTCCCATAGCGTTATGAAATGTAGTGTAGCTTTTGCTCTCGTCTATTTATAGCCTCGCAGGTGCACGCATTCAGGTGACATCACCCACCGAGATCATTTACGCCAAATTCTTTCCATGTTTGACACACATGTTTCACAACCGGTGAAACAAAGAAGGTTCCCATAGCGCTATGAAACGCAGCATCCCGTTCCAGATTTTTCAGGGAACAGGGTTACATTTAAGTAACCCGAGGCATTCTATTTGTTGGTAACTTCGCCTGTCTTTCATTTCTTCTTCCATAAGCCATCAAGCTCTCCACAAACTGATATTACATTTTCATCACCTCAAATATCAAGAAACCTCAAGTCAAGTGGGATTTTTTTGTCATTACTTTATATGGCATGTATACACTAGAATGAATGTCAATTCTCCAGGGAAATGGTGCAACACAAAACAGAGTACATAAGAGTACAGCAAATGGAATACAAAACAGTGTAAGACAAATGGAGGACAACAAAGACACAGCGCCATAGCATGGTGCTTTCACCACCATGCTTCACACTGGTATGGACTGCTTTGGGTAATAAGAATAAGATGTCTTGTTTTTGAGACAAACATGCTGCATGCACAAAATATTCTACCTTGGTCTCATTAGACCATAGCACATTTTTGCCAAATGTTTGCCATATGTTATGGTGCCATGGTGCAGTATGAACAGCATGCACACAGAACAGCATGCAAGATAGCATTAAGTGCAATTCACAACAGTATGAGACAAGTGCAAGACAATAAATACACTGAGCATGGTGTCTAAATGGTATAAACCATTGTGTGGTGTTTAGCAGCAATAACAGCAACAAAAATATAGACGTGGTCCCACTGTTCTACTCACTCCTTCAAGCAAGATCATGTTTTTGAACATGTAAAGCAATACAATTTATGCTACATTTATGTTAAAATGGTCAGTGATAAACAAATCTGATGGAAACTGCCTTGGAGATCCTACTGATAGCCAGGGGCATCAAAATCATGCATGCAAGCTGTCTCGGTTAGAACGTTTAAATGCTCCAGAAAGTGAGGAATTTCAAAACTGACAGGCAACATATGTATGACATAAAATGTAAAGCCCTGCTGTAATGAATAGTTGGATGTTTATAGGCCACTTTATTTGTCTTTATTTATTGTATTTATAGAGTCTGGTCTCCGATTCAAAGGTTTTTTCTAGTAGATTTTTTATTTTTTTTGACAGCTGCCAAAAGTTGAGAATATTACAAAAAACCCTAACTCTATCATCAGTTTTGCAAGTGCAGTAACTCGACTATTTAATAAATCACTTAACTGAGTGTGCAACACGGGTGCAATGTTGTATATACAATATTAATACTCACCATAGCCTCTCAGTTTAGAAAAACAATTTGAAGGAAAGTTAATAGTAATAAGCACTTTTTACATAATAGTCTGCTTTAGACATGCAGTATTAGAAGATGCCAAGTTTTGTGGCTCTCATGGCTGATTAAATTAACCTGAGGTTGTATAATTTAGGTATTGTACCTAAGCTCGATAAACAGTGATATGTTTATCTAGTGTTTGGTCACAAATAAGCATAAGATTGCTAACAGTAGCTAATGACTCCATAAAACCTCTAAATGGCTGGTTAAACAGGTTGCTAAAATAAAATCAAGACTTTTCATTTTAGGCCAAATAGCTTGGCTATAAGCTTTTCCTATGTAAGATGAAATCAAGCTGGAAGAAACACACACTATTTAGTTATATCAAAGCAGCAACACTGTCCTAACCAACAGCACAGATTCAAAGATGTATGCCATGGACTACAACACCCATAATTTACATTGCTCACAGCCATTTTGCTTGCTGACCGCAGTTAATAATAATAAGCACTCCTACAAAAATTCTCTGCATTAGACAGATTAGAGCAAGTTCTGTGGCTCTCTAAACAAATTAACATGAGCTGGTATCAGCCGATATAAAGTGGCATTCACATTGCTTGTGCTAAAACTCCTCTAAATAACTGGTTGACCAGGTTGCTAAAATGAAATCAAGGAGTTTAAGTTTGGACCACATAGCTTGGCTTTCCCATTTGCTCCCCATTGCTTTCTTAGCAGCACCACAGCTTTCAAACATGGCTGTCATGGACTCCCACAAGTCATCTAGTACTCACAGTCATCTAGCTTCTGATTGAGCACAGTTAATAATCATAAGATACATAATCACCTACATTAGATAGATTAAAATAAGCCAAGTGTTGTGGCCCTCTGATCAAATTAAAATCAGCTTGTAAGAGTTTGTTCGCAAAACGTTGATATAAAGTGGTTTCAGTCCCGTGTTTGGTCACAAATAAGCAACAGATTGCTAAAATAGCTAGTGACTCCATTAAACCGCTAAATGACTGGTTGACCAGGTTGCTAAAATGAAATCAAGGCATTCCAGTTTAGGACAAATAGCTTTGCTATAAGTTTTTCCTCATTAAGCTAAGCCAGTCTGGAGAATAAAGCAAGGTCACAACAAAGTAACAACTCTGTTTCCTAGCAAACACCACAACTGTCAAACATGGCCGCCATTGTCTCCCACAGTCTACAGTGCCACAGTCATGTAGCTTCTAAATTGAGCACAGGTAATATGAATACGCACTCCTACACAATCATCTGGATTAGACATATTGATATCACGCCAAGTTTTTTGGCTTTCTGAAAAAATTTACATGGGAAATGTTAGGTAGCTAGGCTCGCTATAAAGTGGTATTCAATCCAGTGTTTGGTCACAAATAAGCATTGGAGTGCTGAAAGTTTTGAGTGACTTCATTAAAATGGTTTCACTTTAGGCCAAATAGCTTGGCTATAAGCTTTTACTAATTAAGCTTAAGTCAAACTGGTGGGGAAAAAAGCACACTATGAATTTACACCAATACAAAAACAGTTTCCTAACAAACACAAAAACTATCAAAGCTTTGGATTATTCTGTGATTACTAAAGACCTGCACCTGCAACCACCTTTCCATGTGTTGCATGATGCACACTAAATAACGGGACAGGTTAGAACACTGAGACACAAAATACACCAACAGTTCACTCCCAGAAATAATTATACTTTTCCTTTTTACTGGAGTGGTACCATTAAGGGTGCATCACCAATAAAGGTCCATAGTTAGCTGGTAGTGTGGTCGTTCTTCATTTTTAAAAGGTTATGAATGAAATATACGTATCCAAACAGGCATAATGTTTCATTAATATAACCACACAAGTGACAAGGGTACCATTTGGTAGCATTTGGTATTTTTGAGAATTTTGAAAGTATGGATAGAGCTTTATGTGTAATAACTCAAAACATTTTCTTGTATCTCGGCTCCCAATAGAGAAGCGCTGTTGAGATGCAAAGGAATCCTCTAGGGTGAGAATGCCTCTGGATGCCCTTACATTGCTTTGGGCTAAAGCAGGAATGTCGTCTCATCCTAAACAGCCTTTCTGATGGCAAGTGTGTGTGGTGTGTGTGTGTGTGGTGCATGCACGTGCAGTCAGGAGTGGAAATGCTAGAGATGGAAAGAAAAGTACAGACAATCACATTACCTTCCTGCTTCAGATTTACCAATAATATGTAATTTCCGCTTTTTCAGCTCCAAATGACCTGCAAATCATCCATGTAATAAAAATTCATTTGAATGTCAATTTGGAGGCAAGCAACTAAAGATTCCTGTCTGAAATGCTGATTTCAGAGCAAAGTCGATCCTCGCCCAAACAGGAGATGTTAATTAGACCCAGATTAGAACCAGATGTAGAGCTGGCTGTGTTCTGTGCATCAGTCCAATGTCCTAACATAGGTGACCGACCACACCTGTTTCCCATCTCTGTGATGGTTTAGTAGTTGTGAGCCTGACAACCAAACACACCTCAGGTTTATTACAGTGCAATTACAATTATTGAATAATAAGCACTTGTGTAAGAAATCAGCTTTGCGATAGATAAAGTTGGAGCTCTAGGTGTAACTCCACCCGACTGAGTGATTTGTGAGTGGTGTAAGGCGGAGCAGCTTTAGCGTTATGATGAATGACTGCTTTCCACCGGTTCGGCATTGCAATATGTTTTAATACATTGCACACTCGAGCACTCCACTTCTGCCTGTCATAAAGATCTGCTTTTCTTTATTAGAGTCCATTGATTACTGTCGACGTCTGTAACTCGTATGAATGCATAGTGGAAATGCAGCAGCACGCTCATCATTAATGATTAGAGCAAACGGGTAAATCTCAGAAATTCCAAATGTATTTTTTCACTGTTGTTCACTTATTGATAAATTATGTTGCTTCGAATGTTTCTGTGCATCTGTCAGCTCACCTAGTGTCCGTCATTACAACTGCACAATAGACATCCCTGAAACTTTTATTCTGTGGGTTAGAATGGACACCCTGTCACTAGGGTTAAAGTCCATCAATTAGTGATGGAACGTCGTTTTATTTACCTGTCATGTTCATTTAATTGGCAAGGGGATATAGGGATAGCAGGAACGATATAAATTTAATGTTGTGATGGAAGGAGACAAAATTGATTTGATTGCAGATACACTTACAAGGACATTATCAAAAGCTTGACATCATGATGAAAGGCCAGTCAAAACAGTTCAAAGCCATTAATTTTTTTATGAACCATTTATACTTTATATCTTTCCTGTAGAATTTGCAGAAAAACACACAATTAACCTTCATTTTAAATAGCCAGAAAAAAATCGGATTGCACAGAATTAGATGGAAAACTCAGAGCCAATATATGTGGTTAATATTGATGCTTCTGCTAGAGATGATGTATGCAGGTGAAGCAGCTGTGGCTCCAGTGAAAGGAGACTTGTTGAATTGTGATCATTGGGTTTCTTGCTTTAGGAATGACATTCATTCTCACTGCATGAGATACCTGTCTGGAATGCAGCGCTGTGTTACTGCGTTTCTGTACAATATTGATGTTTTCTATAGCCGTGGTGTCATAATGTTGGTATTAAGAAGTGGATTGATTCAGATAGGACACCACTGAAGGCCTAAATGTGAAATGCAAGGCCCACCACTGATTTTTAAAGGACTACTACTGTGATCATTTACAGTATAGTTATTACCAAATCTATTATCCTCCTGCAATATCATGCAGTTTAATAGTATTGAAAAGTTTTTCTAGATTTTATTATTTTTTACAGTGGAATGCTAAAATGTCAGCTTTCATACTGTGCTAGACTGAATTTATTTTTATTATTAAATCATTTAAAGTGCTATACTTTAACCTTTACTCTTCTCAGAAGATGTTCCACTAGATTTCAAATGTGCTTGTGGACATTTGTGTTCATTTAGCCACAATGGCTTTAGTAAAGTCAGGTAATGATATAGGAGGAGGAAGCCTGGGGTGCAGTCAGCATTCCAATTCATACAAGGTGAAGGTCAGAGCTCCAAAGGTGTTGAGCCCATGTAAAACATATCTTCATGGAGTTGGCTTTGTGCACAGAGGCATTGTCACGCCGGAACAGGTTTTAAATCTCCCAATTTAAGTGAAGGGAAAATTGAATGGTACATCATCCAAAGACATCCTATACAATTGTGTGCCATCAACTTGGTGGTGACAACTTGGGAAAGAACCACATATGGCTGGATAATTCGGGTGTCCCAATAATTTTTTTCATAAGTTTTTGATCACCAGGAAATGTAACAGAAGTGTATATGTACATATTGTACACAGTTGTATCATGTAGAGTTGCACTAAATGTTAGTTCTACTTAATGTTTCTGTCTATCTGTGTTTCATCTTTTCTGTCTGGGCTGCTGCTGTTTGCTAATACATTGAGAGATTTTTGATCATGGGCCAGTCAGGTTTTTTTTTTAGGTCTAAAAAAGTGCTGTCCTTCTACCTCCCAATACACAAGTCCTAATTGCAGTGTTTCACCACTGCATGACACTTTCAGAGACATCCTTACACCAGTGTACAGTACTGTAGGTGTTTAGTGTCACTAAGGGCTTTTCTCATGGCAGCTTAGAAAACAGTCAATTGTAGTCAATCTCTGAAAACTACAGACAGTTACAGAAGATTTTCAGTTTTATACCACACACATGTCATACTGAATTATTTAGTCAGGCTGTGCATTTCTAGGCCTGACAGTTCACCCAGAATGTGTTTTCTGGGTCAGTGTCATAGTAAGTCATTTTGTGTACCTGTTATTTGTATGTTTGAACATTGGCCTCTGAGATTCTACTGTGAATTTCACTGTGAAAAAAAGTGTGTTTGTTTATTTATTTATTTATTTATTTATTTATGTCTCTTTTGCACACTCACTCCATGTGGCCTTGTTTATAGTACTTTCTGCAAACTTTTTTCCTTTTGCCCCAATAGTCTTTTGCATCACATTATGGGAGAAATTGCATAATTAATGTCACCATTCATGGACATTCTATACATTTTACACTTTTTTTTCTCCGATGCAAACTTCTCTACTCTCTCCATAATGGTTGTGACCCTGAATGTGCTCAATCCATGGTTAATTCTTTTTTGAGTACTTTCACTGCACTTGACTGGTACTGTTTGTGTAAAATAAATCTCTCAGCTGTTACTAGCGGTTTTGGCCTTAAGTGATTTTGTAAAATGTAATATGTAAACAGTTTTGTCAGAGAGCTTGCTTGAGAGCTTATTAAATTGCATAGGACACTGTTAACTCTTGGTGTAGTTGGGTAGTGTACACATATGAAACTTATGTTCAGGTTTCCAAAAACATTTGTCTATATAGTGCAGCTTCACCATTTAATGCATTCTCTGTCTCTTGTTTGTCTGTTCATGCCTGTACTCTTTCTTTACATTTTCACTTAATTCAAAAGTTTTGCACTCACATTCACTTGCTGCTTTTTAACATACAACAATAAAAAATAATTCCGGTTAGCGAACGGTTTTCCGAACGAACTTTGGGTCCAGTGAACGAACAAAGTTCCAGTTATCGAACGCCCCCCACGCTGCCCAACCCAGCACGAGGGGAAGAAACTGCTTCCGCTTCAACCATCGCTGAGTAAGCATCTATCGCAACTTCTGTTTGTGAACAATATTAGTGATATTTAGCGGTAAGTACAGTAATCATTTTGTTTCTTACTCTTGTAAAGTTGTTAATTTATAAATTTTTCCGAGCCAACACAAAATACCCGCAGAGATCGGGATAATCCGGCAAAAGGCAGTCCATAAATAATATCCACGGTGCTTTACGGAGGAAACCCGATTGCGATGAGCTCAATGTGGCCGGGGCACGCACGAGCGAAGGAACAGGGCATTCCCTGAAGCACATGACAGCCACCGAAGGGGGCGTGGCAGGGGGATTCCTGACAGTATTAATACGGCTAAAAACAGGAAAGAATGGTTAATTATTGGGTATTGGTGGAGTTCGGGAGCGGATTAATTGGTTTTACATTATTTCTTATGGGATAGTTAGGTCCGGTTTTCGAACATTTTGGATTTTGAACGGTTTTAAGGGACGAATTAAGTTCGATAACCGGGGGACCACTGTATATAGTTTAATGGAAGGAAGTAGCAGGCCTTAGAATTACTTACTTAAGTTTTAATAGTTTTTTTTGAGTATCAAATAGTTTTTTCAATGAGTATGTGTTAAAATATTCTTAATTGTCTCTTCTCTTCATTTCATAGATTTCTCTAAATTGTACTGCTGTTAAAAGTGTATGTTTATGTAAGTGTTTCTATCCAGTCATATTTCAGCCATCATGTGTTGTCACATATTAAAGAAACTGGTTCTTCAACCGATCAGATTTTGAGTTGGCGACACCAGGACCATCTAGCATTCTTTTAGGTAGAATTTGCACAAAAACATACAATTTGCCTCAATTACAAACTCCCAGGAAAACTGTAATGAAAGAAGAAAAATAAGACCAATGCACAAAACATCCAGGGTCATTTTATGAGGTTTTGTTGCTTCTACTAGAGCTCTACTGATTCTACTAATATTGATGCTTCTACTTTACTGTTGCACTCGGTTGCACACAATGTACTTTATGTGGCTAGGACACTTAATTTAGTCCTTAGCTCAATGTTTGTTTTTGTAGCTCTATGTTGTATGATGTCGCTCTACATTTTATATAGCACCAGGCTCCTGGAGGAACTGGTTGTCTCATTTCACTGTGTACTGCAACAGCCATATATGGTTGGAATGACAATAAAAGCTTCTTGATTTGAGATGATGTATGTGAGTGGTGCGGCTGTGGCTGCAGTGAAAGAAGACTTTTTGTGAAAGGAGACAATTGTGTTTGTTGGGTTTCTTGATTTAGTAATGGCATTTATTCTCACTGCATAAGATTCCTGTCTGCGATGCAGTGCTTTGTTATACTGTGTTATAATATTCATGGTTTTATAGCTGTGGGATCATAATGATGGTATTTATAAGTGGATGAATAGGCCCAGGTGTGAAATGTACAGCCTGCCACTGCTTGGCACTAAAACTAATGCTGTTTTTTTTTTGTTATAAATCCATAAATAACTTCTTTCCGGTACAATTTGATGATCGAAAAACAATCCCTGAACTAAAATTGCTCCATATGCTACAGACTTGTATCACTCTCAGTATTGTAATGCAATTTCCAAGATGAAGCACCCGAAACAGGACCTTTGGTAGCTAAAAAACCTTTGAATTTTTTTAAAGATCTGGATGCATTCTTGGTTCTTTTTCGCAGTCACGAAAGGATTTCCGATTAGCAATAATAACACTGGAAGCTACAGGACTGAAAGTTAAGAGTCATGTGAAGACTTGATAAGGGAGGGAATATTGAGAGAAAAGTGAGTAAAAAAGAGAGAGAAGTCTTTGTGCCGAACAGTCAGAGGGGCACAGAGGACATTATGGTGCAGGCACAGTTTTCACAGATAATGGAGCAGCAAAAAAAAGTGCTGTGTCTCTGTGGAAAGCGGACGGTGGAATTAAAGGACTGAAAGGTATTTCAAAGATGAATGCCAAGTTTTTTTCGCCTTTCAAACCCGAGAACTCAGCCATTTAAAAAGTCAAGCGATGTGCTGGGAAATAAAATCCCAGCCTCCTTGTATTAATGTCTAACTGAAAAACAAAATATCTTTATATATGATTTAAGGTGGTGAAGCAGCCTTTTAGGAACAGCCTGAGAGTAAAAATGCAGTGTACGTCCTGACCCCTTTCACTAAATTTGGTCAATCAGCCATGACATTTTTTTTGTTTTGTTTTTTGGCTAATGTAGGTAAAGAAAATATTTATAGTTTAGCAATTTAGCATTTTAGAAATTGTATGGAAAGATTTTCACACACTCGCCTCAAAATTTCTCAAAAAATCTTTGCCCCTTTAATATGATTTCTGCATAAAATGATATACTAGAAATGCTATTAAATATTAGTCTAGTAAAATATTATTATCACCTAAATCCTGTATGAACTTTGGGTTACACTCCATGCCTTCCAAAAACGAACCAGAGCTTTTGAAATGGTAATGAATAATAAAGCCAAATAAGTGCAAAACCCTAACCCCAGCCCACCCTCCAGAGTAACGTTAAATTTTTTTTTTTGCAATGAATTCAATTGCATTGCAGGAATTCTTATTATCCTATTCCTCTATCATTTCTAAATACAGTGGCACAGTATTTTCTCTCAAATTGCCACTATTTCTTTAACAGACCTTTCATTTAATCCTCCTGATATTTCTGACTTTGACAAACAAATTTACCATTTTCCCCAACAGTAGATTTAAAACTAACTGGGAGCAGCAGAGAGATTACCTTTTAAATCAAGATATTCGAAAAGTAATTTACACAGTCATATTTTCACGCATGAATTATTTTTATTCAATACCTTAGTTGTATTCTTATTGTAATTATCTTAAATCAGTTCAGAACATGGTGGCGAAAGAAGCCAAGAACAAACTGCAAAATGGCATCAAAAACATGGATAATTTTGGTTTTAGCTTCTATGAACTGGCTCGCTGTTCAGTGCACAATACAATTTAAGGTCTGTTTTTTAAAGCTTTTAATGGATCAGCCTCTTTCTAAATTGTGGATCTGTTCCCCCAGTAATAATGCATTTTACAGTACAGTACATACAGTACTCACCTCCTAGATCTCTGAAGTCATCTGATAAGCCACTCCTGGCTAGTTCATGGTCTCAGTTGAGGCTAAAAGCAATTTTGTGGTCACTACTGTATATTAAGACTGTATACAAGCATAAACCTATATTAGTAGATAATAGAAGTGCTTCATTGGTTACCATTTTCAAATCAAACTTTATTATTATTTTTATTTTTTAAAGATGCCTTTAGGAAACCCTAACCCTTCCAAATATAAAACTTATTTATTCACTTTCTTAAATAGCAACATAGTTAAGTTGGCAGAAAACATTTATTATTATTATCATTATCATTAGTAGTAGTAGTAGTAGTAGTAGTAGTAGTAGTAGTGGTAGCTCAGAGGTCTTAACCTCTTAACCTACGATTCAATACTGTTTCAGTATTGAATCATACCTAGAAAGCATTAATACTCTCCTGTACATAATCAATTCACCCATTCATCTTCAGTAAGTGCTTTATCCTCATCAAAACTGAGATGTAACAGGATCATCAGATTTTTTGGTAAGGTTTTTACTTAACAATGAGAAACAAAGATTTGCTGCTCTGTGTACGGTGCATGGCTCTATAAATAGAAATCTTAATTTTGAGATTTTTAGTCCATTGTTTACACTAATATAATAATAAAAAAAAGGTTTTGGAGCTAAATAAGGCAATGTCGGGCCACTGGAGTAATATCTAATAAAAATAATGAGTAAATAAAAAAACAAAACAAAAAAACAAAGAAACGAATAGAAACACCAATAGCGAACTTCCTATTTATATCTGTAATTGTATTTTTTTAGGACACATTATCTGATCAAAGCAAATAATGTATTAGTAATAAGTTTGAATTGGGAGTTTGGTGATCAAGCACAATTACATACAGACACATACAGGCTGAGTTTAAATTACAATTACATACAGATTACATTTAAATTTCACTTACATACAGACACATACAGGCTACATATAAATTACAATTACATACAGATTACATTTAAATTACAATTACATACAGACACATACAGGCTACATACAAATTACACTTACATACAGATTACATAAAATATCTCCGTCTTAAGCATGTATACATAGTGTACAAATGATACCCAACCAATTTGAACTGGCAATTTTATTAGATCGTAAAACTGCAGGGAAAAAAAATGGAATTTAGTTGTTCTAGTCTAATAACTAAGAATCTGTGAAAACACAGTTTGAAAGGAGTGTAGATGATAAACACATGGTTCCTTGTTTAAGCCTGTCAGTGACGGTGGGCTGAAAATGAGAGATGAGCTCACCTAAGCTCTGGACGGTTTCTGGGCCTAAAAGTGGTGAGAGACTAATGATTTGGAATTGCTTTCACCATCTGTGTTTCTATTCGACCATGTCATCCATTTCGAGATAAAAAAAAAAAATCCAACAATTACAAAACCTATTATAGAATTTATTGAATAAACTCAAGTCAGAGGTTTTTTTTAAGCATGGCTAACAAACTGGAAATTCCGATGTATCCCTAAACATGGCATGCATCACATGATTAAAAAAAAATTAATAATAAAATAGCTATTACTGAGACCACGCTGTTGTGCAAAAAACCCAACTTGAGAAATCTTCAATTGTTTGTTTTGTGTATTTTTGGGGCTTGTTGTTTTTATCTATTTTTGTCTACATTTGCAGAGGAAGTCGGAAAAGCCATCTGTCTTAATGTGAATCATGTGCTCAGACAGTCTGTTCCACGAAAATGACGTCAACACTCCACAATTAAATTCATCAATCCCCTGCATGCACTGGGGGGGGGTGTTCACTATGTGACATCTTGTTTTTCGGCTTTCCTTACTTGTAGATAATATTGAGGAATTGATGAAAAGTGTACAGTTTAAAGTTTACGAGCTGTCAGTAATACCTTGAGCATGATTCGTAACATTACAATACAAATACATGATAATGCTTTACGATGAGAGACGGATGCAACAATATGGATGCTTAACATAGAACAGGTGACCACATTAAGGTAGTAAAGCAATTAAATTACAGAGATGGAAGAGGTTTGAGTATAACTGTCAAGTATAACTGGTAATTTAATGTGATAGCAAAAACAGCTAAATGTAAATTAGATTAAAACCAATTGCTATGTGTGTGCTACAATTACTGGCTGTTTCTTTGGTTAGCTTTTGATGATTCAAAAGTCTCTTATCCATGAAGTTCTCATGAGACTGGTTGAACTCCATTACAGGGATAGTCATTTTAGTTGAGATTATCTTAACGGTTATGGCTCGATTTTTCATATAAAATAAAGAGCATGTGTTTTACAATTGAAAGTGCATCCATATCCAGCTATCCCTGAAGAACAGAGCAGCACAGGCAATATCATTAGGCAAATAATGAATGTCTCCTGCTTCATGAAAGTCTAAATAAACCTCATTTTAAAGGCAGTGATCCATAAGTAAACAGATTACAGTTAAAGTTTTAGACTAATTATATGGTAATTAGCCTGGGTGCTTATTCTTTTGGGATAATATTTATTTTTATGAAGCAGATTATATTCAATAAAAAATCTTATATGAGTTTATATGGGACAAAAGGTCTGAGGTGTTTTAGCATTTTTTGCATTTATTGTAATTTTGGACATGTTCTTTCAAAAATGTGCCTATTTTTGAGTTTAACTTATTTGTCTTACAGACATGCAGTGAGCACAGATCTCTAACAGGAATTTTTCAAGAGTAGGAGCAAAAAATAAATAAATAAATAAATAAATAGGTTAAGAAGTTCCCCCACGATGAAAAAAAACCCAGAACTCAGCCTTCACGACTCATCCTAAAGTTTGAGTCACCATCTTCAGACATTTTTTTTTTTAGAACTGATGAGTGTAATGGTGGAGTCACGGTTCCACACTGGTCCTCAACACTAGAGTGGGTGAAGTGCCTTCAACTTGATATGCAGCAAAATAACTTTCGGCGTGCTGTCCGTTTTCTGTCTGCTTCAGTGTTGTTGTGGAAAAGTGTGAATTGTTTGCTATGCCCACCAGTAGCTAAACACACAGACAAGCTACTCTACATACAGAAGCCTAATAGGGTCCTAACGAATCTATTAAAGTGAAATCGTGGCAAGAAAATACTTTGTTTACATGAATAAAATGTTGGATAAGCCAATTTCCATTGCGTTTTGATTTATTAATAGTGGAATGGATAGCCAGTGTAGATTGAAAAAAAAAAGATAATCTAACATTTGTGTGTTTGCATGCATTTCTGTGCTCATAAAAAGCTAATTGATTCAATGTTTGCTATTCACTTTAGAACAAAAACCCCTGATACTAATTATATTTGAGAGGTGCATAGTCCTACTTTGACTTCTCTTAAATTAGCCTGTGAAAAAAAAAAAAAAACACCTTGTGATTGACAAAGCCCTGAATGTACTTGATTTTGGAACGTGGTGGTTTTTATTCTGCTCAGGCTTTATCGGAGCACCGGATGTCGGGTAAAAGCTGACTGCCCTAAGAAGAACAGATCAATGTTCAAGATTTGTAAATCTTAAGCTGGAGGACGGGTGATGACCCCAGTTTACATAGTGCAATATTACCAGTCTGTACAAGGCTGCACATATATTAACTTTAGCAATCTTCAAGGTCTTTACTGAGAGACACTGAAAGCTAGGTGTAATTTTAGACTCCAAAATGAGGAGGAAATAAAATTGTTAAGCATCTTAATTGTCGTTAATGTGCATCATGCAAAATGCATTCCTGTCACTGATACATGTCTAGGAAAAAAATACCAGAAAACGCAACAAAATGTACAGAAGATGTACAGTAACTGGGGTGGTACTACCGTTAGGACATGTCTTAATACGTAATAAGAAAAACATAATGATGTCTTCAGCCTATCCCTCTCAAGGTTTGACTCATTTGCATTTTGAGATGCTTTTCTGCTCGTTCTGTTTGTAAAGAGTGGTTATGTGAGTAACCATCAACTTCTTTTCAACTTCAAGCATTCTATTCTGACCTCTCTCATCAAGAAGCATTTTGGTTTATTCAGTTTTTTTTGTTTTTGTTTTTATACTGTGTAAATTTGTTTCTAATGAACTGGCTTATATGATGTGTGAATGAGTGGCTACAATGTAATGCAGGTGGTCCCTTTTTTCTGGCAAATTCTATGCTCACAGCTCTATAACCAAGTTCCCCCTTTTATACAAACTAGTTATCCTCCAGCGAAAGTTATACAAACATCCAAACCATTAGAATCCTAAAAATGCTGCTAACCATCAGATCCATGTTTAAAACATACTTATTTCATAGTAATATTATTGCACTTTTCTCTACGCTTGCTCTATACACTGATTAGCATTAAACAACTCTTCACTGTACACATTGTTTTGCGGTTCCATTTTATTTTTTGCCAATTATTGGGCAGTGTTGCGATGTTTGTCCACAGGCTGTATATGTAGTCCCAAATGAAGGTCCATTTCTTAGTTCTATGTTGTTTTGTGTAGCACATTGGTCTTGGAGGAACTGTGTTTCATTTAATTGTGTACTCTACCCACTGTGTATGTTCGACATGACAATAAAACAATACAATAAAATCATCTAAGTTGACTTGATTTGATTCGTTCAGATCCACAATTCCACATCAGTGAGTTGTTTTCATGGCAGTGGATTTAGGTTTAATGGGCGATCACAGACCCAACTAAGCCTTGAGGTAGAGTCTTAATTGAATTCAATGTTAATATCAGATACACTGTGAGAGCAAATTGTGAGAGCATCATGAAAAGAGACTTTTTAAAAAAGAGTAATTTCTTTCTAACTAATGAATGACATGCCAAAAGTTAACTGCTCTCAGGCAACTCCATCATATGATTACATGACATAGTAATCAATTCAGTGATTAATACGGATGCTTAGTGGAAAAGCTCCACTATCAAGCTTCTTTTTTTTTTTTAAATGCCAATGAATAATGCATGTAGTTCCTTTTGGCATGTTTTGCAAGTGCAAAATACACACTTTAAAAAATGTTAAAACATTTTTTCTCAGTTACTAAGGTAATAATGCAGTTAAGCTTTCTCTCTGTCTTCTCTGTCAGGCAAGCCACTGTCCTCTCTTGAACTTCTCCAGCCCACACACACATACACATTTGTGAGACCGACAGCCCTGGAGAGCTGTGCTTATTTGAACAGATTACTGTAACCACACTCAGATCACACACTGGCATTAAACACTCTCTGAGAGTAAATCTCTGTCAGTGCTGCAACAGCTACATGAAGGATTTATACCGCTTGGAAGGAAAGTCATGTTTCTATCTGATATGAACCGTATCGAAATCGGAATCACTCTATTCGCAAAAATGTTCAAGTGCACAGGAAGGGGTGTGCCAAATCGCAAAATGTTCATGCCTGGCATCTTTCAGAAAGCATAAACAACCAGATGGCAGCGGTGTAAAATACTCCAGAGCACCTTTGGTTCTACATAACTCACAATGTACTGAAATGGACTGCATAGGTTTGAATTTTTATGCACAGTATATTGAGTTGCTAGTCTATAAAGTTATACACTTGGTGGTTATATGCCTCCAAAATGATACTTACCAGACACATTTTTAAAAGCGCATTTACACATGGTTATTTTTGCAATTATCCAAACAGCTTCACAATACCACATTACAAAATATGACCAGGACTCATTAGTGCCAGTTTAGCTGATGTATGTATGTATTTCAGAAATCTAGGATTTATTCTCAAACAAAAACCCTTACAGTTAAAAACAGAACAGTGTATTAAACAAAAAACATTCAGAGAAGCATTCATGAAGATTCAGGAAACTTCCTGTAGCAACCAGGGCATGGGTAAACTCAGGAAATCAGGGGAAGTGACTGGTAAGGATCATACACCTGTGCATGGTTTCCATTAATGAGTGTCCTCTGTTTCATTGAGCAACAGAAAATATAAACTAAGAGCCAGACAAGAGCCAAGAGAGAGAAAGACTGATGCAATAAGTAGTGTGTGTGTGTGTGTGTGTGTGTGTGTGTGTGTGTGTGTGTGTGTGTGTGTGTGTGTGTGTGTGTGTTTTCAATTGTGTGTTAAAAACACTGTATTGCCGCATTTTTGTTTTTGCTAACCTGTTATACGCTGCTCATTGGTTCCTTTTTTAAACAATTGAGCTCTCCATTTTTCCTTTTTAAAAATAATCGCATTTTACAACTGTAGTGAGAAAAAGAGTATCTCAGAATACACATCAGATAAAAACACTGGGTTCTATTTTTAAGTGGCTACAGTGGGCACAAGCTGAATAGTTAAAGATCAGAAACAGACCAGATAAAATTTTCAGGTATGATTGGCACTGTGCAGATGCCACTTCATTTGTTGATTGTATAATTGCTTAAAGGAGCAGGGGTACAGGTAATCCAATTAAAGTGGCTGGTGATTAAATATCTACTAACTACAGAATGTTTTCCATTTCAGATGATTTGTTCTTCTTACATTATCAACTAGTGTGATTTAGGCTCATATAAAATAAATGGGGTGCTTCAAACTGAATTTTTATTTTAGGTAAAAAGGGAAATCTCAAAGCTTATTAGCATATTCCATTTAGAATTCACAATTGCCATTATTACTACTATCTGCAATTATCATTTCCTGAAGTTGTCCTGTGACTTCTCCTTATAATGTATTTTATACAAATGTCGTAGCAGCATGATGTCAGAATTATGCCCAAATTAGACAATAAAATACATTACCCATCAGCCCCTGCATGCCACATGACTGTCACGTCAATAATCACACTCACCAGTCTTGTTACAGTATGTCTAACTTTTGTTTTGTGTTCCACAGCCTTGCTATTAGTCTACCAGTTTTTTGGGTTTTTTCTTTTTATAATTATGTTTTTGGCTATTTGTTTTGTGTTTGTTTATTTCTGGTATTCGTTTCACCTGTTTAACAAATCTGCCACCTCAATTGATTATATATTGCATTAAACAGTGTTGGGCAGTTACGCGTTACTGTAACAAAGTTACTTTTGACAGTAACTAATACTGTAACGCGTTACTTTTAAAAATAACTTTGTTACCGTTACCGTATGGTGCGTTACCCGTTACTTTTTTAAATTAATAAATTTTGGCTAAAGTGTAGACTACAGTCTAACCTGCTTACAGCAGCGACGCATTGTATGATTGGTGGATGAACCTCTGTATACATGAAGAAGACGCACTGTGGGCGTGTCTCTGTTTATTTAGGTCTGTGTGGCAGTAATGACAAGTCGAGGCGAGAGCAAGACGAGTTTCTCAAAGTGAAAATATGCTCATTATTTCACTTTAGTTGAGTATAAGTACAACAACTTTTTAGTCAAATGTAAGCTGTGTCTTTCTGGTTCGAAGGTCGTATCTACTGCGATAAACAGCAACTCCAATCTGTTGAAGCTCCTCCAGAAGCTCCATGCCTCGACGAAGCTAGAAGCTAGAAGCTAACCTGGTGTTTTGTTCTACATTGTTGATAGTTTTCATACTTATGCTGTGAAAGTAACATTTTTAAGAGCTCAACACAACAGCTTTTATGATGCAGAAGCCAGTTTAGTTTTTGATTCTGAATATATTATTCAGCTTGTTTTGTTATTTATTTCAGAAATCCTTGTGATATATTCAGTTTGTGCTGGTCTGACTTTAACATTAAAGAACGTTCTTTAAAAAAGTAACTAAAAAGTTAATTTTAACAGTAACGCATTACTTTTTGGTGTAAGTAATCAACAAAGTAACTGAGTTACTTTTTGAATGAAGTAACAAGTAACTGTAACTAGTTACTATTTTTTAGTAACTAGCACAACACTGGCATTAACATTACATTAACCTATAACCCAGTTCTGATCTGTGTTAAGTGAGAACAATTTGTCTTAGTTGCAGTAAAATACATGCAGGTTGTTCTATGAATGTATCGAACAAAACACAAAATATTTCTCAAACTTGAAGGCATAGAAAGCATACTATGTGTTGAAATTCCAAACGTGGGCGGTTATTGAAAACATCTCTCAAGCATGCTCATTGTGGCCCAGATATAAAAATGGGTGCAGTCGAAATAGGTGATCTCTGTTGAAAGTGTGTTTTTGACGTTTCACAACACAAAAACCTCCACATAGGAAATCTGTAAGAGTTCCAAACTTGACAGTTTTGGCACCATCTCCATGGCAACCGTGCGATGGGATCTCATTAGACATGCATGTCTCTGTGTGTGTATGTGTGTGTGCATGAATGCATGTGTGCACACTTGTTTGTGTGCATATTTTCCTGCATGTAATACATTGTCCTACAGCACAATTAACTTTTTTTACCCCCAAAATATATTGTATCTTTACTGATGTTAATAATACAATAATCTTAAAAAAAATAAAATGTATAAATTTTTTTTTATAATCAAATCTCATTAATTTCAAAACAAATAGTAACCAAAACAGCCAATGCATTATTTCAACATGACAATCTATGAAAATATTATATCATAAGCTAAGCCCATTGTTAAAATATATCATAAATAAAGTCAATTAATAAATAACACCATAGCCATAAACCATCACTGTATTAAATCACAACCCAAATTCTCCAATACATTATCTCATAAACAAAATGCATCAATGTATTACTTAATATCTAAAGACCTTCACTCGAAAGTAATCGAAATCGATAAGCATATTAAATTCATTAATATATCAAAAATCAATAATAGTTCTTTATTATATAATGTATATATATATTGTTGTATCTGAAAGTGTCTGTCACCAAGATACATTCCTTCTATACAGTATGTGAGCTGACATTGTAACCCAAATCTGTCGATGCATATCGTAACCAAAGCTTATCATTGTATTACATCATAACCAATACCAATGTACTGTCTATATACCAATGTATAAAAATCCTTCAGTCATTTTTCATAAAAAAAGATTTATTAACATTTTACAGTGTAACCAAAATTCAATCCCTGTATTCTCATAACCAAACTCATCAGCATCGCTTTGTAGTCAAAATCCATAAACACATTATAAATGCATTACATCATAGGCAATCCCATTGATTTATTACTTCATGATCACATCAAAATCTATCAGTGCTTTACTTCATATCTGCAATCTAGCAGTACAACAAATTAAAAAAAATATTGGGTCACCTGACTTTTCCAGCTATGTTTGGGGAAGAACCACACATAGCTGGAAAAGTCAGGTGACCAATAATTTTTTTTTTTAATTTCTGAACTTTTCACCTGCTATACAGCCCTCCAAGGAGAGGCCTTCCTGCTTATAAGCAGATGCTCAGCAGGTGGGTTATTGACGCTATCGCCCACTATCGCTATCATCCACCCCGCTCACCTTTACCAGGTTTTACAACCATGACCTCTGTGCAAATCCTGGCACCTCTGTGCTTTGACTCAGTTGTGCTTATTCACACTAGTCAGGGACTGGTCGGTGTGGTGTTATTGGACTCTCGTTCCCAAATCTCGTTCCCTCAGGGAACTAGGGTTACATACATAACCTAGAGACGAGTTCCTTTCAGGAACTCGAGCTGCGTCTCTAGCCAAACCTCCTGCCCCCATTCAGCACTTCCATTCACGGTTACAGAAGCTGAAGCAGTCTTCTCTCCAAGTGCGCTTTATACTCCCTGGTCGTGACGTCACCCCGCCGGTGACAGCCTGTCTTGAATTTTGACTGATTAGACT
Source organism: Silurus meridionalis (assembly GCF_014805685.1). Taxonomy (NCBI): domain Eukaryota; kingdom Metazoa; phylum Chordata; class Actinopteri; order Siluriformes; family Siluridae; genus Silurus; species Silurus meridionalis. The sequence continues at coordinate 6,096,512 of NC_060904.1, read as the reverse complement.
CATTACTCAGAGTGTGGACAATGCAGTCCAGTTTCCAAAGCGTTCCGACGCAGCGTCTTGTTCCCTCAGGAAACTAGGGTTACATACGTAACCTAGAGATGTTTCCCCTATTTGAGGATGGTTTCTTTTTAAGTCTAGTTCCTGCATGAATTTTTTTCTCATGGTTTTTCAAGGAGCTTCTCACAATCACCTCTGGGTGCTTATTAGGGATAAATCTTGCAAGTGCTCTATAAATACATTATATATATCTCAATTACTGTATATAAGCAAAGACGCATTTAACCAATTTAAACACATACTAGGTAAAAACTAATGTATCTATTAAAAGTATGATGTGTATTTATATATATATAAACATAAATTTGCCTTATTACTTTAAATCATGATTAGTTGTATTGTAGTCTGCCCAAGAAACTCATAAGGACCCTTCTTGGTTAAAACAATCCCATAATCCTCTTCCTCTGTACATCATCTTTGGCTGTCCAAACTGTCAAACCTTTATTTTCTTTTAATAAGATTTCTTTGTTTCAATGCAGTATTATAATTTTGTAACTTGTGATAAAAAGGTAAATAAAATAAAATGATCACAAAATTCATGCCTTAGTCTTTATCTTCACCTGGGCTTATTGCCTCCTTCAACATTTCTACTTCCTTTCCTAAGCTGATAAAAAAAAAATCTATTTAATAGACATATTCTTCAGATCCAGTGCAGAAATAACATTTATATTTCAACACAAAGGAAATCGAGTTTTCTTGTGTTACAGTGTTACACCAAATGTAGGCAATAACCGAACACTATCAGACAACACAGTGGAACGACAAGCAATAAATACACATCAAAGATATAATTTACTTTCCAAAGGAGACATTACAATAACTGGGAATAAATCGTATCAAAATTCCCTCTTTGTATCATGTCTAATGGAAAAAAGGTTATTTTGTAGGTACCTTAAATATATAAATATTATATTACATTTAAAAAAAATTCACATTATTAATTTGCATGAGTATAATAATGTAAAGAAGTTCTCTAACCACAAACTGAACATTACTGGTTGATGATAGAAATGCAATTTTGGAGTCATCTCAGTGAATCTAGTCATTTCAACATGCAGATGGAAAAAAAACACAAAGTATCAAGGTACCTTCATCATGAAACCATTGAATGTAGTCAACATCAAATATGAAGGACAAATGTGAGACAAAGAGTCTGCCACAAGATGAGTCTTTATATAATGAACCATGAACAGAGGTGTTGAAGGTTTTATTTCCTAAAATACAAATCAAATTGTACACCTTAACACTGCATGAAGATCAATGGACAATTAAAATTGAAGTAAATAATTGTAGATCAACCAAATATTCACAGATTACAGCGATTTGGTGCTCTGTCAGTATCTGGGCAGGGCCTTATATTTGTATTCAACTTCCACAAAAGCTGGTTGGTTAAAGGCGATATCGCCTTTTTTGCTAAATAAATATGCCATGGCAGATAAAGCTGGCATGCGAAATGTAATTGGTAACATCAGTGGTAATTAAAATATAGTGAAGTAAAAATATATGTAGTTGAGTAGAGAGTAAATGTTGCTTAAATCTTTAATACTCAGTAAAAATAGAAAGAAGGCAAAAAATTACTACAATTAAGTACAGTAACAAAGTACATTTACTCAAATACTTTACCCCACTGGCCATGAATGTGAAACAGGTGCATAAACAATCGTGTGACATTGTTTGATATAGTGCAGTGCCTACTGTAGTTTGTGTTCATAATCCTGACAGTAGCTAGGTTACATTCTTACTGAGAAGTTATGCTATACATTGGAAATGTTCAGAGAGCTAAAATGTTTTTTAGCAATATCTTGGCATGATTGATGTTCGAATTGTAAACCTTTACTGTGACACTATTACAGCTTGAGCCATAAAGGAAACAGGATTAAGACAACTCTTTATTATATACTCGCTTTCTAATGAATTAATTTTATGAAGCAGACTAGTGAGCCACTTGTGTGGCTCAATACTGATCTGGCTTTACTCTTTTGTCCTTCATACCGTTGTATTTGTTGCTGCTCAATGAATCACAGAAGACATGATGTTACTTTCTTACTTACTTTTCCTTAAACTTTTATTATTAAAATTGTTATAATAATAATAATTGTTGTTGTTATTATTATTATTATTATTATTATTATTATTATTATTATTATTATTACAATACTAATACTATATGAACTCCTGCCTTTCCAGCAATGTATGGTTCTTCCCCAAACTGTTACCACTAAGTTGTAGTTGTATAGGATTTCTGTGGATGCATTTTCTATTTTATTTATTTATTTTTATTTTTATTTCACTTTTTCACTCAAACCTCTTCCTCAAATTGAGCTCCATGAAGATATGCTTTGCATAGACATGAAAGATCTTGAGTTCTGGAAAATATGGAAAAAAAAAAGGATTAGGACACCTGATTTTTGAAAGCTAAATGTGTTTCTTTCCCAAGCTGTTATCACAAAGTTGGAATCAGATGAGTGTATAGAATGTCTTTGGATGTGGTAGCATTACATTTTCCATGCATTTTAACTAGGAGATCCAAACCTGCAAACAAGCATGACAATGTCTCTGTGTACAAATCAAGCTCGATTAGGACATGAATTACATGAATTTGAAGTGGAGGATTTTCAGTGGCCTGGTTTAAAACTCCTACCTTAACCCTAGTGAAAACCTTTGGGGTGAATGGGAACGCTGACAGCACCCCAGACTGTTTTACCCTACATAAGTACTGTGATTTCCATACTATAAAGCGCACCCATATATAAGCCGCACCCACTGAATTTTACAAATATTTTTATTTTGAACATAAATAAGCCGCACCTGTCTATAAGCCTGTTTACACTGAAACTAATGAACTTTACAAAGGTTTTATCGAAAGGCACGTTACACACAGTGTAATGGGTGAAATATGTTGCACTTCCTTTAAGAGCAGAGCGGTATTTTGGGAATAGCCTGCCACTGCATTTTTCCGCTATTACTGCATGTGTGCAAGACCGAGGAATATGTCGTCATTATTTTTTTTTGATGCTCATTTCTAAGTTTCTTTGACTAACCCTTAACGCTGTTGCCAAGAATAATAAAAAAGCACGAGTTTTGGAAACCTGTCTGTGCTTATATGATTTCTGTTGCAACTGCAGTTAGCGAGCTCTCCCATGACCCAGACTCAACGCGTTACAACGGCTTGTATCGAAACCGTAGCCTACCAAGAAAGTCATTGTTCACTGACTTCCTCCTTCCTTTCACAACTATTTCTCTCGGGAGTTTATCTTTTGGCATCTTCGTGCGTTTAAAAAAAAACGTTTTTTCTCCCGATGCCGTGCAGCTCAGAACACAGGTGAGGTGCGTTTTTTTGTTTCTGTTCGGAAATTTCATTGGTCTAATGTTATGGGGTTCAGTTTTTTGGCTTGAAGTTTGTGAAACCGGGAAAAACCCAGGAAAAATTCATAAATAAAAATAAAATACGGTATGTGAATTTAACAACACCATCGGAGCTAAATAATCACAAATCTCCACATGCACACTACAAAATCTGGTGGAACATCTTCTCAGAAAAGTGGAGGTTATTTTAACAGTAAATGAGGACTTAATGTGAAATGGGATGTTCAGAAAGAACATACAAATCTTCTGGTCAGGTGCCCACCAGCATTTATTCATATAGTATACTGTTTATTGCCAGGTTTGGATATGTGTTCTCCTTGAAACGAGCATAAGCTGTTCTTAAACTACTGTATTACTTGCGACTCAGCTGAAGTCAAAAATGACTAAATTATGAACTATCTCAAGCTTTAAAAGCACATTCTGGGATCAATTTGTGTTATCTAGATGTGAACCCTGCAGGATCGTTATGTTAAATAATGAAAGAATGCTGGCTGGAGGAGTATTAAAGTAAGTGGTTTGGGTAAGTGAAGGAAATTTACTCTGAAACGAGAGGATCTCTCTCTCTCTCTCTCTCTCTCTCTCTCTCTCTCTCCCACTCTCTTCCACTTTCTCTCTCTTTCTTTTTCTGTCTCTCTCCCTTTGTCTCACTGTTTATGACTTCTCTGAGTTAGGAGCAGATGGCAGCATTAAATCCTAATGAAGACAAAAAAGGCTGATATTAAAACGGCTCTGACTGTTCATGTGTCAACGTGTCTCAATAAGATTCCCAGCAAGAGATCAGATGCATCAAACACAGCAGGGTAAATATTAATATGGAAAAAGATATATGTGAAAAAAACAAAAAAAAAAACATTAAGCTATAAGGTTTGTACAGTACAGGTGAGTTATAGAGACAGGGAAAAGGCAGAAATGAGACCTACTAAATTGGGCAGAACTATGCAAATTTCCTTCTCTCTGCCAGCATCACTTTGTCACCATTGCACACCACCCACTATCGTAACAATGCCTACGTTCGTCATCGTTCATTTTCTTGTTCCTAATGCTTGTTATTATTTGTGCATGGTCGCTGCAAGACATTCGTTACACAACTGTCTCTCACCTCCAGGGTGTAAAACACTGGTCCGTGTTCAATTTGCATTTAAAACAGAAATGAAAAATCCATCGATGAGCCTGAAAAGGTCACACTTTACATGCAATGGCACTATTACGGACACATCGGTGTGATCAAATCACAAGGCACTGATTAACCTTTACTAATGATGCAGCAGTGACTGATAATGTGTGCAAAATATTTTCCTGTGTGTTGAAGTGTCATGGTACAAATATGCATTTAGTAGCTTGATTGCATAAGTTATATTATAGCAATGAGCGCTCATGCATAAAAATCGTTCCTGCTCTGATACTGTAAGTGTGCATGTGTGTGTGTGTGTGTGTGTGTGTGTGTGTGTGTGTGTGTGTGTGTGTGTGTGTGTGTGTATGAGACAGCTAGTGTGATGGATAATGCAAGGTCTCAGTTTTAAGGACTAAAGGGCCAAGGACAAGAGACTGGGTTCACATGCACCACACTCACTACCTCATACTGACTTTTCAGACACACACACACCTACACACACAAACACACACAGAACTCATAGTACACAATTTTAAATTGTACATCTTGCAGAGCTGCACTTTATTAGGTATTCGATCTCACACTATCTGCCACCACCAACTTCTGCTACGTATTTTTATATATGGAATATTGTGTTCCTATTTTTACTTTGAAATTCTATTCTATCCTGTTTAATTTTTTACTTTTAGTGCATGTTCTATTATTTTGTAAATTCTATTTTTTTCCACTCTCATATGGCAAATTCTTTTATACTTACTGTATATTCTATTTTTATTTTGCAACTTTTCACCATTTTTACTTTGTTGTATGTGACAGTAAAGTACATTTTACTTATTACACTTACATTACATTCAGTGTAGTGAATGAGGTACATGAATTGGAAATCCATGAAGAGATAGTTAAAGTTAGTTAAAGAAAAAACTAGATAGGGAAACTCCAAGGGTTTGTTATGGGGGCTACATATTGAATGGGATGCAATAAATCTTAGGGACAGATGTCCTTTCACAAAAATAATCACAAAAATAATAATATTTGAATTAATCAGTGGCTTGTGTTTAAGGTTGTACAGCAATTTGTACCTTAAACAAAAGTAATCAGGTTAAAGATGGATTTGTAAGAGTGATTCTAAAAGTGTGGGTGGAAATTAAAAAGGTACAGACAGAATTGAAGTCTGAATCCTCAGAACAGGAGAAAAACTGACAGCTCGGTCGTGTAAGAGATCAAATAAAGCAAACGCCTGACAGCGATAAAGCAAAATGGAGGCAGTGGATCAATATTTACAATGTAAAGTGACAGGGCTGCAGTTTCAGAGTGCTGACAGCGTCGACTCTAACCCTCACTACCATGCTAATTACTCTCGCCATAAATGAGTTTAATATGCACAAGATGTCTGGACTCATTAAACATGAGACCTTGTGTTGGGGGATTTATGAACAGAGAGGGAGAGAGAGAACAAGAGAGAGAGAGAGATGTGCACATGCATGTGTTCCTTAGTGTGCACCTGAGAAGTGTCTAGGAAAAGTACAAAGAATGCATAAAGTAAAGAAAAGTAATGAGATGTGCGTGTGTTCCTCAATGTGTATGTGTAGTTTTTAAAAACAAAAGAAAGAGATGAGAGAGTAATTGTTAAGAAGAGAATAAGTGAAGGATGAATAAAATATAAAAAAAATAAAAAAGGGATGGGGAAGAGAAAGAGAGAGAGAGAGAGAGAGAGAGAGAGAGAGAGAGAGAGAGAGAGAGAGAGAGAGAGAGAGAGAGAGAGAGAGAGACATTATTTACTTCTATAATACCTTAAATCAATAAATGTGTATATATATATATATATATATAGATAGATAGATAGATAGATAGATAGATAGATAGATAGATAGATAGATAGATAGATAGATAGATAGATATAGATATAGATATAAATCAAAATGTACACTTTGTCCATTGTGATACACAGGTTTTGCGTGCTTGCAGGTTATGTCAGATGTGTTCCTTTTAGATGATGCCGTTGGTCACTTCTTGGCTCTGGTTGGTGTGTGCTGTGGTGTTCAGGTTTTCATTTTGTCTGTATGGTGTTTCTAAACATCCATGTTCTTCTCTCATTCTACTGCACTCTTGGCCTCTATTCTCCAACATTGTACTGTTTTTTGGACTCCCTGTTGTTATTAGGTGGTTTAATCAAATCTATGTTTTTATTAGTCTTTTTTCTTTTTGAATCTTTCTGATCTTTGTGATTTTTTGTGTTTTTCTACAGTACAGGTTTAATCTGTACTGCAAGTGTTAAGGTCAATGTCATTGCTGGTGCTATTGGCAGCATTATCCGCACTGTCGGTGATGTTGCTTTCGGTTTTGTCGGAGCTGGTGTTATGTTAATAGGATTATTTAGGCACTGACCTTTT